>NC_141023.1:3662500-3962500 GCF_052040795.2 Danio rerio
ATTTATCAGCATCACCCTATATAGCATGTTGACCACATTAGAGAAACAAGGAATTACCGATACCCGGGAAAGCTTAAGACAACAAGCGTGTTGCGCCTAATTACAGATATAATCCAGACTATGATAGAAGATGATACGAAGGAAGCAAGACTGACTAAAGCGAAATATTTTTGTAATAGCAGAAACTAGGGACAATGCAATGCAATCTCCTTTCAGAGGATAAATGACAGTGACAGAGTTCTCCCTAACACTGGGAAACATCCATACACACGCAATCACACACATCCACTATGGACAATTTAGCCAACCCAATTATCCTGTACCGCATTGTAATAATGTTCGTTGTTGGGGGAAGAAGAAGACAGGGTCGGCGATTCAGGTAAGTAGATCTTTTTATTTTCAAATTATAGCCACCACACGTGAAGCTGTGTGTGTGTGTGTGCTCTCTCCTATCTCGACTGCTCCTCACGTTCTCCTTAAGAAGGGAGTCTCTCTGGCCCAATCACTAGAAAGACAGGTGTTATTTATCACAAATTGGTGTAATCCAAACGGTGTGGTGAAGGCTGTTTTTTCACGGGATATTGGAGATAAGGGGATCTGCCAATAACCCTTTGTTAAATCCAATGCCAAGTAATACCGAGCAGTACTCAACCGGTCGAGCAACTCGTCAATACGCACCATTGGATAAGCGTCGAATTTTGACAAAGCATTCACCTTGCGATAATCCACACAGAACCGGGCCGAGCCGTCTGTCTTAGGTACCAAGACAATCGGGCTGGCCCAGTCGCTGTGGGATTCTTCTACCACTCCCATTTTCAACATATTACTCAATTCTTCCTGAATCACTTTTTTCTTGTGTTCAGGTAGGCGATATGGCCGGGTACTAACGACCACGCCCGGTTCGGTCTCGATATGGTGCTGGATCAGGTTAGTACGACCGGGCAGGGGCGAAAACACATCAGAGTACTCCCGTTG
This sequence comes from Danio rerio, assembly GCF_052040795.2. Classification (NCBI taxonomy): domain Eukaryota; kingdom Metazoa; phylum Chordata; class Actinopteri; order Cypriniformes; family Danionidae; genus Danio; species Danio rerio. The sequence goes on from NC_141023.1 coordinate 3,663,476, forward strand.
GAGGTGCCGGATGTCAAGGAGCTGGCTCGCTGAGAGATGATCGCCCCCAGTGACCAGAGCGGTCGGCCGTTCCCAGCCGGAGCTCTCCGGCCCCAGGTCATCCTCGTTAGTAACAAGCGTAGCCAGCGCAACGTCCTCCGGCTCCCTCCACTGCTTAAGCAGCCCTGTCCAAACGAACCACCTCGTAATCGAGATCCCTGACTCATCGTGTGACCACAAACGGCCCTTGACACTTGGCGAGTAATCTAGAGCTGGAAGTGGGTATCAGTACAAGTACTTTATCTCCCTGTGAAAATTCATGGAGTTTAGTGCCCTTATCATATCGCCGGCGTTGGTCATGCTGGGCCTTAAGCAAATTCTCTGTAGAGAGCCGCCCCAGTGTGTGGAGTTTTGCAGGTCCAGGATATATTGAATTTAAATTTTACTTTTAGGAGCCTCGTCCTCCCAAGCCTCTCTAACGACATCCAAAACCCTTCTGGGCTGTCTGCCGTAGAGAAGCTCGAAGGGGGAAAACCCAGTGGAGGCTTGGGGAACCTCCCGCACAGCAAATAATAAAGGCTCCAACCACTTATCCCAATTTTTCGCATCTTCGTGAATGATTTTACGGATCATTGATTTAAGCGTGCGATTAAATCCACCAGCCAGTCTGTTTGTGGGTGATAGACGCTGGTGCGAATAGATTTAACGCCCAACAATCCGTAAAGCTCGCGCATCGTGCGTGACATGAACGCGGTGCCTTGATCAGTGAGAATATCCTTGGGGATTCCCACTCAGGGGATCCGAAACAGCGCCTCCTCAACGCTCTTTGCTGAGATGTTACGGAGCGCGACTGCTTCTGGATATCAGGTTGCATAATCCACCAGAACTAATGCAAACTGGTGCCCGCGTGTGGATCGCTCTAATGGCCTGATGAGATCCATGCCAATTCTCTTGAAGGGGATCTCCATAATTGGTAAAGGGCGCAACAGCGCTTTTGGGGTGGCCGGTGGATTTACCAGCTGACATACACGGCACGCAGCGCACAATCTGCTGACGTCACCATGAATGCCTGGCCAAAAGAATCGGGTCATGAGGCGATTTAATGTGGGCGCCTGACCTAAATGTCCGGCCATAGGATTAGAATGACCCGCCTGATAAAACATTTCCCGGCGGCTCTTTGGTACTAATAGCTGGGTTGTATCTTCTTTTGTCTGAGTGTCTTGGGTCACTCGATACACCCTATCATTAATAAACGCAAAATACGGATAGGAGAGGGGTCGATCAGGCTGGAGGATTTTCCCATCAATAACCTGCACTCTTTCGAGTGCATGTTTTAGCGTGTCATCACGCGACTGCTCCAGGGGAAAGTCTTTACACCGGGAAATTCCCAGCCCTTCCCCTGAGTCAGCGCTTGACGTCACCGCCTGGGATTCCCCCAGCTGGGCGACACCCCCCCTATCCGGCGATTTCTTCTTCCAAAAAACACTCGCACATAACACTCCCAATAATCTATTAAATCCAGGCCAATTAGTTCCCAGAATTAGCGGGTGTTTGAGGTGCGGGTTAACTGCTACCTCTACGCTATGCTTTGTCCCCCGAAATTGAATATCTATTGTCGTTAGCGGGTAGTGAATTACATCCCCGTGGACACACCTTACCCTTACCGTGCGGCTCGTATCCAATGCCGGGTTTTGAAGCAGGCTTTGGTGGATGGAGGTTTGGTTACACCCCAAATCCACCAAAGCTTGATATGTACCCCCTTTTATACTCACAGGTATTCGGTATAGCCAGTCGAGACCAGGGGAGACAATTGGCGTGGCGGGAACGTGAATCAGTGCACTCACCTCCTTGACGGAGCAAACTTTTGGTGTGCTATCCTCGTGCCCACGGCGCCAATACCTCGGCCCAGACCTTCTCACTATACCCCCGGGGCCAGCAGGATCAACCGATTGAACCGGAGAGAGACCTGTCGTTGTCTGGGGAACCGCCAGGGGTCGTGGCTCCACCCCTCCGTCCAGATAGGGCCCCACCCCCCTTGGGACGTTCAGCGGATCCGCCTCTCTGCACCGCCGTCTGGGTGCTGGTGTGGGCGGTCCCTGCAGTCTGGGCCTGGGAACAGGAGGAGAAAGAGAGAGGGGGGGAAGAGAGAGAGAGAGAGAGAAGAGGTTTTTTCGTCGACCCTGGGCTTCGCCACCAGGTGATCCTCTGCCAGCCGGATGGCTGTCTATAGATCGTTTGGCCGGTGGCACTAGACCCACTCCGATGTTCGGGAGGGGAGGAGGAAGATTAATTGTTTCAGTACCACGGCATCCACCAGCTATGCTGTGGTTTGGCCATCCTGCATCAGCCATCTGCAGCAGGCGTCACGGAGCTGCTGGGCGAACATGAAGGGCCGGTCGTTTTCAATGAGCTCCATTGAGCGATACCGCTGTTCCTCCGGGTTATGGCCGGCCCACTGGATAATGGCTCGCTTCAGGTGAGCATACTCCAGGAGATTCCGGGCCGGTAGCTGCTGTGCGGCCATCTGGGCTTCGCCCGAGAGCAGCGGGATGACTCGTACCGGCCACTCAGCCCGCGGCCAGCCACACGCCTCAGCCATCTTCTCGAAAAGATCCAGGAACACTTCTGGGTCATCCTTCAGCGCCATTTTCTGTGGCGTGATGGGAGGGTGGGCGTTAGATGTTGAAGCGGGCTGGATCTCCTGGGTCAGCAGACTCCGGATTACCTCGCGGTCCTCCCGCTGGGCCTACATAAGGAGTTGGAAATGATGTTCTAGTTCTTTCTTCAACTCCACCAGCGCATGATGTTGTTCCTGATGGAGAACCGCGAGCGCCTGGATGACTTCCGCACATGGATTAGTAGATGGAGTAGACATTCTGGCAGCGAAGTTTCTTCTTCTTCCCGGGTTTCGGCACCATTGTAATAATGTTCGTTGTTGTTGGGGGAAGAAGAAGACAGGGTCGGCGATTCAGGTAAGTAAATCTTTTTATTTTTTAATTATAGCCACCACACGTGAAGCTGTGTGTGTGTGTGCTCTCTCGACTGCTCCTCCCGTTCTCCTTAAGAAGGGAGTCTCTCTGGCCCAATCACTAGAAAGACAGGTGTTATTTATCATTTATGATTGACCTGCTGATTAGCCACCGGCCTCCTAGCATGCTCTCCCCCCTATTGGGTGTTTGATCACGCTTACCTTTCCACACGCATGTTTTTGGACTGTGGGGGAAACTGAAGCACCCAGAGGAGACCCATGCGAACACGGGGAAAACATGCAAACTCCACACAGAAATGCCAACTGACCCAGCCGAGGCTAAACCAGCATCCTTCTTGCTGTGAGGCCACAGTGCTACTCACTGCGACGCCATATACATATTAGTACATCATTATTCATAGTGTTCTTACAAAATGTTACCAAATCTGGTTTGCTGAAAATCATCATTGATTTCCTCAGATGTCCCAATCCGGCTGATGAAACAGTGGATCTGCTGCAATATGGCGTCTCAATATCCAGCCGTTTCTCCTCACGATGTTCGTCTTCAATGCAAACTCCAGCAGGCTTTACCTGCACTGTGCTGTTCACCTGTGCCTTCTGTCCAGCAACCACTGCACACCGGTGAGGACACACGCTTATAATGCAGGAATGGAGATGGAAAGAGTTTGATTTTTGGCAGTCAAGTATCTATAAATGCATGGTTCAACACTTTAAAAATTACTGGAGGTTTCTTCTTCTTCTTCTGAGCGCAAAATAAGATTTTTATGAATGATGGAAACTAGTAACTATTGACTTTTTTCTACACTAAAAGTCAATGGCCATCAGTTCCCAATAAAAAACTCATAAAGGTTTGGAACTACTTGAGCACTAGTAAATGGTGATTTGATTTTTAGCTGAACTGTCTCTTTAATGTCTTATAATCAGTTTTAATATCAGAGATGCTACAACACTTGTTTTTGCTGCCCTCTTCTGGAGACTCTATTTAGCATTAGACTTCAGACCTAGTTTCATCTCAATACAACTAACTAAATAATGTCTTAAACCTGACCCCTTTAGGCTGTAATTAAAATTGTTGTGTTTTGGTGACTGTCACTTTAAATTCTAATGTGATTGTGCTTTTTTTAAAAGAATAAAAAAGTGATAATCCATAATAATTAACAGCAATAATCATCAAAATAACTCAATGGTCTGTCATGTCATTATGCTTCATGCTTGTTCAGTGATGTTTGACAGGGGTTTACACTCACAGTGCTGGATCTCTTCTTCTTCTCCTGTAGAGCTGTAACTCTGAGCCGCACAGGAGAGAGCGCAGGTCTCTGGAGCTTCAGGACAGCACTTCCATATCAATGGGTCCTCTGATGCTGTCTGGAGGAAAAACAGGTTGAGATTTACAATTATTTAAAAAATTAGTAAGGTGATATTTATATCAGTGTTGTCAAAAGCCCTAGCCATGATACTATTCAGTACAACTTTCATTTCCAACATACAATAGACAATCAGATGTGTTTAAAAGCCTGCTCAACAGCGCACAAATGTTAGCATAAATTTACCAGTTTAAAATGACTGTATAAATTAGTATCACTGTTGTTTTTCTATGGTACATCAGTCATTTCTATGTTGTAGTTCATTTTGTAGCATTATTTCCCCTGTTCACAGATCAGTGGGTCCCAGAAAAAGTTTTTGAGGCGTCTTGTCTTTGTGCTTTTCTGATGGCTCTGCTTGTTCCTCATATCAGTCTCTTCATCATCTTTTAGAGAATTATGCCTAATATCACACCTGCTTGTTGTAATCTTATATTCATGAAATAACTTGAGCGAACATAAAACAAAGCCGAATGAAACTTTCTTTCTCTTCTTCAGCTGCACAGCACACAGCAAGCTCACATCATTCATCATGCGTGTCGAACTACACTACCCACAATACACTTCGCTATGGACTACAATTCCCATAAATCACTTCCCCTCTCCTGCAACACTGATACACAACTGATTCTAAAATTGTTTTACATTTAGTTTTTTGGTTCGGGCCTAAATAAATATTTGTTGCAGTTTTTAATGGTTTAAGTTTATTTGATTGACTATATATAAATCAGTAGATATTATTATTAACGCATTTATTGGGTAAAATTGCTACTTTTTACGGTCATTAAATGTGTTTTGGTCATTATCAATGCACTTTCACTTTAATTGATCGTGAGCAGCGCGGCAAAAATAGAGAGAGGGTGCTCGCTGCAGAGCCATTTGAGGAGAGCTGAGCTCCAGCGAGGGGGAGCATGAGCTGTCGCTCCTACTCCTGTAAGCTGTTTTAATGCGTACACCAACCCCACCCCTAACCCTACCCCCAGTGACATCACTCGTAGAAGAAGTGCAAAAAAGGTGGAGCTCAAGCTTAAGCTCCCCCTCGCTGGAGCTCAGCTCTCCTCAAATGGCTCTGCAGCGAGCACCACTTGAAAATAGACCCAGCGCCGAAACTATTGCTGCACTGCTGCTTCAGCGACGCTCACGCCTCTCGCTGACGCGCTGCGTGCGGTATGAAAGCTCTAATCAATTAACATGGACGCCAAAAAAACATGCGCTGTTCACGCTCTGCTCACGTGCCGCTTACGCTTGCGGTGTGAAACTGTGTAAGATTTTCACGCCATTCACGCTACTTCTGACAGTTTTTGACGGTAACCTTCAGTGTTTACACTGCAAAAATGCTTTTCTTACTTAGATTTTTAAATCTTGTTTCTAGTCCAAATATCTAAACATTCTTAAATCAAGAAACATTTTAAGACAAGCAAAACATATAGTCTTGTTTTAAGAAAACGGCTGTTTTGAGCTGAAACTTTACAGACACATTCTGGAGACAAAAAAATACTTATATTAAATCAGGAAAAAGGGGTAACCTAGGTACCCTTTAATACTGGATGTAGAATACTAAATGGATGATGAGGTATTATACTACGCCTGTCAAATTACATAGGATTAACGCCAATATTCCAGATTATTGCAAGTGAAGGTTATTTTTTAAACTATTTTCAAGAGGATCACATGCTTATGATTTACCTCAGCCAGTCACGCATTAGCTAATCATGATCCTCCAATTATATGGTTAATAAGTTACTTTATATAACCACAGTCTTCATTCCATCTTCATCTTGAAGAAACCCCCCTTCCTCCCTGCTTTTATTCTCCTAGATAAGGTGGCATAGCACTGTTGCCCCACAGCAAAAATGGTCCTCACTGGGCCATTGTTTCTGTGCGGAGTATGCATGTTCTCCCTGTGTCCGTGAGGGTGTCCAACAGGTTCCCCGGTTTCTTCCCACCATCCAAAGATACCAAACTGGTACTTTGTCTAGCTCCCAGTATGTTTTCTTAGCAAAGTAGTTCACCTTAGCCACATTAGCCGAGGAGTTTTTGAGATCTGTGTGTGTGCGTGTTTGTGTGTGTGTGTGTTTTGATATACATTGGTGAATAAAATATTTATTCACTGTATTTATCCTCAGATAGCATACGGATGTGGGCCACTTTAGGTAGTTATGCGGCAATGGTGGTCTTCCTTCGACCTAGACAAAAAGAATGTGTGCCTGAAGTGGCCCACCTGTACAATGGCAAAAGGGGAAGGGGGAGGGGGGTTGGGGGGGCAAAGATTTGGCACTTATGGCAAAATGTAATCTGAATTTCCATATCTGGGACCAGGCCATATGCTGAGCTGCTGCTGCACTGATGGCCATGGGGGAGTGGAGAACATGTGTCTGATTCCAGCAACGCTCCAGGGACAGACGAGTCTTCGTTGAGGCCATCTTACAGCCTCCACTGCGGTGATTGAAGCTCTGCACAAGACTTTTGGCCAGCGGAGAAATTAGTCTGGTTCACTCAAGGTTTTTTTTTCTTCACTCCTATCAGGTGAAGTTTTTTTTCCCTCTCCGCTGTCGCCACTGGCTCGCATGATTCAGGATTGGTAGAGCTGCGCATCGATGAATTTGCTCTTCAGTGTTTGAACTCTCAGTAATGATTAAATCACACTGAACTGAGCTAACCTGAACTGAACTTAAACACTAAAAACTGAACTACACTGTTCCCGTTACTATGACAATTTATGTGAAGCTGCTTTGACACAATCTACATTGTAAAAGCACTATACAAATAAAGCTGAATTGAATTGAATTGAATGTGAGCCCAATATGAAAAAATGATCCATTTGGCCCAAATGACAGAGGTCAAATGTGGGCCACAGTTGGCAAAATAGTGGCATAGTCATTTAAGGGTAGTTTGGGTCTAAACCTAAGGTGGCTCACATGTGTAGTGCAAATGTGGCCCAGTTATCTTAAGACATATATGGGCCACTTTTGGCAAATATGTGGCACAGTTAGCTCTGGCTATTGCGGCTGTGAGCCTAATGTAGCCCAGGTTTTTTAAAACATATGTGGACCACTTTTGGTAAATATTTGGCACAGTAAACTCTGGCTTATCCAGCCGTTAGCCTATAGTGGTCCAGAGAAGATATGGAAAATGTGGCCCAGTTATCTTAAAACATATGTGGGCAAGTTTTGGTGAATATTCGGCACAGTAGGCTATGACTAATGTGGATTTGAACCTATAGTGGCCCAGAGAAGATATGGCAAATGTGGCCCAGTTATCCTAAAACAAATGTGGGCCACTTTTTGCAAATATTTGGCACAGTAAGCTCTGGCTAATGTGGCTGTGAGCCTAAAGCGGCCCAGAGGAGATAAGGCAAATGTGGCCCAGTTATCTTAAAACATATGTGGACCACATAGACTAAAGTCACCATCATGGAGAAAAGTGTTTGCTTTAGTTGGGCTCATAGCCCTGAACCTCTTAATATAAATTTTATTTTGGGCTGCTGTAACTTTTAAGAACCTTGCTTTAAACGTTTGTTCATTACAGCAAAAAAAATAAATAAATAAATAAAAGAACACAACATGTGATGAAATAATATAATTCACTGATGTTTACCAATGTTTAATCCATTATTAAATGTAATAGGCCAGATCTGGGCCAGAATAAAACGAAACTGTGGCCCAGTATAGGGTCAGTTCTGGTTCATTTGGTTGAATTCTGGCTAATACGTGGTTTTGCTTTGGCTTATTTGTGGCCACGATCTGACAAACAGGATCGGACCACCCTAAAGCCATCATTTCATTCAGTATGTGGTCCAGATGTAAGTGTCTGGTGTGGGCCGGATCTGGGCCAGAATAAAAGCAAACTGTGGCCCAGAATAGGGTCAGTTCTGGTTCATTTGGTTGAATTCTGGCTGATATGTGATGTGGCTATGACTTATTTGTGGCCCAGATCTGGCAAACAGTGCCATCATTCCATGCGGTATGTGGGCCAAATGTAAGTGTCTGGTGTGGGCCGGATTGGAGCCACATGAATTTTGCTAGCTGGGTCCTTATTCTGTTTTGCATAGTATTTTATTTTTTTAACTTAATTTTTTATTTAATTTTTTATTTTTTTCTGTTCTGCTTTTTAAAGCGAATCTGTGATTTATGCAGTGAAATAGTCAATGGTATTGTCTAAAAGTCACAAGCCTAAGCTCTGATGACAGCACTGAAAATAAAACAAACTAGAACATGCGGAGATTATCATATGAAATTATTTTGACTAAAGGGCTCAATACGTAAACCAACAGGTTTCAGTCTACCAGTATAGAATGGTCACACAGTCAGAGACATGGGTTTAATAACCAGGGAGAGAAAGAATGTATTAAATGTGCGCCCAAATGCCAAGTAAGTTGGATAAAAGTGTCTGCTAAATGCTCACATTATTAATCACATGAACTACAGTAATGGAGTCATAAATCTTTACCTGTTTTTGTTCAAGTCCATCTTCCTAAAGGTCCAGAGTCCTGCACACTCCTGTGTGGGTCAGAGTTACAGCTCTATGTGAGAAGAAGAGATCCAGAGAGAGAAGCCCTGTTAAACATCAATGAACAAACATGAAGTATAGAGAGTCTCCAGAAGAGGGCAGCAAAACACAAGTGTTATAGAATACCTGACCTGAAGCCTCAGTTTAAGACTATACAGCATGGGTGCCCAAACTTTTTTTGTACTGTATGTAGAGCTAAAAGCCAAATATCATTGAGAGCTGTGGGCTGAAGGTAAATATACCAAACTATATTACATTAAAGTTTCCATAGGTAATATATAATACTGTTTAACAGTGTTAGGCAAGCTACTTAAAATATGTAGTGAGCTAAGCTATTAGCTACTCTACTTAAAATGTAGCTTAACTCCACTAAAAGCTACACCCTGGGAAATGTAGCAAGCTAAGCTAAAAGCTATGACGTTTTAAAACTAAAAATCCAGCATTAAAACATTAAACTCTTACTATCACTCATTTCTACTCAAGATGAATATTTTACGAGACAGTGATATGCTTTCACAAACATTTTAGGAGAGAATCACTACAAAAATACATACCGTATTAAATTAATCTGGCTGACATTCATAACAAAATGTAACAATTATGACAATTACTTAACATGAAGGTGTGTAGAAAATGATCTAATGCATATTTCTGAATGCACACCTCACTTCATGCTCCGTTCACATCACTTCAGTCAACAATTAGCTAATGGGTGCTTTTGCTAACCATGAGTGACTATAATGTTTACCATCTCATTAAACCAAAAACAAATAAATTTATAGAACTAACACCTTATAACATCTGTTCTAAGCAATGACTGTAAAAAATATGGACGACGCGACAGCCCTTTTTCCCATTGAACGCCTTGAGGGCAAAACGCCTGCTTGACGGGCACAAACTGTCGCAAAAGACTGCTGAAATTGGAGCCAGACATGCGCAGAAGGATTGTCTGATGGAGCCAGAGGAGGAGCCGCGAAAATGAGCAGAGTCGAGCTTCCAATCAAACGCTTTATGTAAAATCAACCACGCCCCCCAGCATGCGTTTGCTGTCATATCAACACAAATGGATTTAATAACGTTAACAAATATGAGGGTTTTATATATTCAATCGCGCCAGCTCCAGGCCGCAGCGCACAACTTACTCGCGGCGTCGCGGGCTGATTCCGGCTCGCATGCGGCAGCGCCGGCTCGCTCGGCCGCCGCATCTGGCTCGATTGACTCGGGGTGGATTTGGGTAGTGAGTCCAGGCATCCGGAGTAGGTCCAGCAGAGGTAACATTAGTCAGTCTGAGCTCTAAGATAAGTCTCCGGCAGGCGAGAATCTAGCCGGAACTGTGTTTTGCTATCTGGGTGGCTAGGCGTGTATCAGCAAACTAATAACGCCCGAAAAAAGCCCTGAACTTAGCGAATAAACAGTGTTCCACCAGGATCATGCATATCAGAAACTATAGTTTACTGCTGAACTCATTTTGTCATGGTAAAATAACACAGAAATCGAATAATAACACTTCAGTCTCCTGCCGAAGCTCAGACGCCGCGCTTTGAGAAACTGTAAATCACAGCTGTCAATCACGATGACACGCCCAGCATTAAATTACTGCTAAAAACAAACTGTTTACAAAAATGAAGATCTGCACCTATTTCAGCACAATAACCAGTGCCTTAATCGACCAGAACTATCTTTCGGGACATTTTATTGCAAGTGTAATATTTTTTTTTATTTGGGCTCAAGTCTCCTTCATTAACACGGAGGAGGCGGGCTTTATGACTTGTACTGCAGCCAGCCCCCAGGGGGCGATCTAACGGCCGAAACCTTCACTCAAACGTAGGCTTGCGGCACACTTGGTTCTAAGCATTTCTTTGGAGTAAAGATTATAAATATTTCATTTTGTTTGGTAACATTTTGTTTTTAACACATTTTGAAGAATATTTCCCTCTCAGTTATCTGGCTGAGTTACACCAATTCCATCAGGAGGTATGGTCCAAAACTATAGTGAGAAGCTTGGGGAAGGATACCTAAAACATTTGACCAAAGTTATACAGTTAAAAATATACCAAGGAAATGTATGTAAACGTTTGATGGTCTAGAGATCAATAAAAAGGTCTCAAAAACTAAATTCAAAAAGAGAGATACAAAGAAAAAGAAATACCTAACAGCAAACAGATGATGACTATAATTAGCAGTGCATTAAAATAAGGCATATATTAAATATGTTTAAACCGAAGATATCTTCATATTTCGAATATAGTGAAAAAATTACACATTCAATAAAAAAAATAGAATTAAATACTGTAGGGACTCTAAAGAACTCTATGAATTCTTTTTACAGGAGGAAAAAAGCTCTTCATGCTCCGTTCACATCACTTCAGTTAACAATTAGCTAATGGGTGCTTTTGCTAACCATGAGTGACTATAATGTTTACCTAATTAAACCAAAAACAAATCAGTTTATAGAACTAACACCTTCTAACATCTTTTCTAAACATTTCTTTAGAGCAAAGATGATAAATATTTCACACAGACCACTTTAAATGAGTGTTTATCCATACCTGTGAATGATGAGGAAACAGACACGTTATAGCATTGCTCGAGTGCAGTTTAATATGAGTTCGTCCCCACAAACACGCCACACTGCCCTCTACAGGTGTGGTGGTGAACTACATGAATCATTTCATTTAATCATAAGAACTAGAACAGGAATAAAACAAACAAAAAAAAAAGAAGAAACGGGGGGTGTTGGGTTAACTTTTTGTTTTTAACACATTATGAAGAATATTTCCCTCTCAGTTATCTGGCTAAGTTACACCTATTCTGTCAGGAGGAATGGGCCAAAACTATTGTAAGAAGCTTGTGGAAGGATACCTAAAACAATTGACCAAAGTTATAAAGTTTAAAAGCTAAAAAATACCAAGAAAATGTATGTAAACGTTTGATGGTCTAGAAATCAATAAAAAGGTCTCAAAAACTAAATTCAAAAAGAGAGATACAAAGAAAAAGAAATACCTAACAGCAAACAGATGATGACTATAATTAGCAGTGCATTAAAATAAAGCATATATTAAATATTTTTAAACCGAAGATATCTTCATATTTAGAATATAGTGAAAAATTACACATTCAATAAAAAATAGAATTAAATACTGTAGGGACTCTAAAGAACTCTATGAATTTTTTTACAGGAGGAAAAAAGCTGACCAGTTCAAAAACAAAAGTTGTAGAATTAATATTTTTCTTGTTAAACTTTGAACTTTTACCTGCAGCAAATGTTGTCAGATGAGACAGAAAGAAACAGGTTTTTACCACAGCAATGTGACTTTGAATACTTCTGTTAGCTTCTTCCTGATTCCTTGTAGGCAACAAAGAAAGAAATGCACACACTAAAGAAAATATTATTTTTAGTGATCAGTTTTCATAAATAAAAACTGTGACCGTTCACCAGTTTCATGTTGACACGGGTTTCTCCAATTCAGCATGTAAGATTGGCACCGGTGAGAGAGAGAGCAATTTATGTCAAAATCATGGGTGGCTCAATGGTTAGCACTGTCACCTCACAGCAAGAAAGTCACTGGTTCAGCCAGTTGGCATTTCTGTGAGGAGTTTGCATGTTCTCCCCGTGTTGACTTGGGTTTCCTTTGGGTGCTCCAGTTTCCCCCACAGTCCAATCACATGCGCTATAGATGACCTGAATAAACTAAATTGGCCGTAGTGTATGTGTGTGTGTATGGGTTTTCAGTACTGGGTTGCAGCTGGAAGAGCAGCCGTTGTGTAAAACATATGCTGGAATAGTTGGCGGTTCATTCCGCTGTGGCGACCCCTGATAAATAAAGGGACTAAGCCGAAGGAAAAAGAATGAATGACTGACATGGATTATCATAAATGTGTACATGCAACTCCCTGTGATGAACAACAAAGTATTGTGAAAATGGTATGTAAACGCTGCATTATTTATGGTTTGAACGTGTGTAACAATAGTTGTGTTTTACCTTTGGGGATTGATGATACAGACTACTGCCATTGCCAGAACCCGGGTTCGAACTATGCACTTTCTTTTTTTCTCTTCTTTCTCTTTTTCTTCAGTGTTTTTCTCTTTTCTTTCTGACAACTTTCCAATCTGCTCTCTCCAATTTGCTGTATGGCTTTACACAGCTGACTGTCTTTGCCAATCAGTAGTCTCACTTGTTTACTGCCTTTCCAGCTTTTTTTGGTCAACTGGTGAAGTTTTGTTCCTCGCCACTGGCTTGCTTGGTTTGGGATTTGTAGAGCTGCGCATCCATGGATTTGCTCTTAAGTGTTTGGACTCTCAACAGTGAATATTAAACCACACTAAAGTAAACTTAAACACTGAAAACTGGCCTGACACTGTTTCAATTCACTGTAATCTTTTATGTGAAGCTACTTTGACACAATCTACATTGTAAAGTGCTATACAAATTAAGGTGAATTTAACTGTATTGAACCTGCCTTTCATTCACAAAGTCGTTTGCAATTGGGTAGATTCATTATCAGTCAAGAAAGAAGGTATCTTTTCATAGGACAACACTGCAGAAATGACTCTTTCCAGTACTGGGAGGACTGTTTCCAGTCCTAGGAGCTTTTTGGATGGTGGCACGTCTACTTTCAGCTATTTGGTTCAATATTGGTTCAATAATGTGTCAATCAAAAGGTCGGCGACCATTTTGATGACAAAATATTTTGTTTACATCTGAAAGACGCTAATGGCAACGCAGTGGTGCAGAAGGTAGTGCTGTCGCCTGACAGCAAGAAGGTCGCTGGGTCGAACCTCGGCTCAGTTGGCATTTCTGTGTGGAGTTTGCATGCTCTCCCTGCATTCGTGTGGGTTTCCTCCATATATATACATATGTGACCTTTACTTAGATAAGGAAGATTTTATTTTAGGCCTGCACACAGAGCAGTAACAGTGAGATCAACAAGGTTTTACTTCGCATCCACATCCACAGCAGTTCTCCCTAACTCTGCTTTTATCTTATAAGCTTAAATCACTATGATATAAAACAAAGAGAAAATATATAAATACAGAAAATGCATAACTAATATAGCTGAATAAACACAGTAAATACCTGAACACAATATATAATAGAAAATGACCTGCACACAGAGCAGTAACAGTGAGATCAACAAGGTTTTACTTCGCATAAGCACATGGGGGAAAACACTTAAAACGAGATTAAAAGTATCAAAATCAAACAAATATAAAAAGAAAACCCACTCTATTAATCAATAAATGTATATATAGTGTGCTATACTTTTAAATCTGCGTCTAATCAATAATTAAAATTATATTTTTATCTCTTAGTGTGAAGCTAACACAAACCCGACTCACCCACAGCAGTTCTCCTTAACTCTGCTGCAGTCTATACCCAAACTCTGTGCGCAATAGCGCCACCGGCCAACTAACAGGAACTGCAACTCCCATTAAAGCAGGATTTAATAAAAAAATACTATACATGTTATACATTTATTTCGTTACACATATATACACATTTGTGAATATAAAGGTACAAACTGATATTATATATAATGTCAGAGTATATAAATGAAGGGTCTTATAAAATAAAGGTAAAACAGGTAAAACAGACAAAATAACCTGTTGTTGTCACCTATATTTTAGATAACATCTTAGTTTCTCCAATACCATACTGTTAGATCACTTAAGTTTCAGAAATGGAGATCAAACTATCATGTATTCAGTTCTAATGAAGAACGGTTGTAATCTTTGCTCTGTTCATTAATCCAGTGGCTCAGGATTGTTCCAAAAATTGTGACAAGATAGTAAAAACGCTGACCCAACGTCCCAATTCTCCTGGAAGTCCTGCATACCCCAACAATAATTTTCCCACCAAATGCCATGTAGATATTGAATGAACTGTTATTGAGCCAAATTCTTTAAATGCTCTGAGTTTAATTCCTGAAAAAAGCAAATCTTTTAATTTGTTAGAAGCAACCAATGATTTCTCGATTCATTTCCATGAAGGAGCTGGTAAGAGCTGTACATTTAGAGAGTTTCCCAGAGATTATAACCAAAATGACTAGTATTTCATCTTAAAATCCAGCAGTGTTATGCCACTGTGTGACCTTTTGGAGCATTTAATGTGATCCTGGGTTTACTTATCTAAATAAATGTAGATGTCATCCTCTGAACATCTATGCAAATGACTGCTCTGCTGCATTTCTGTCACAAGATCTTCAAAGAAAATTGTTAAAGCATATCTGATAAACTGATTAATTACTGTAGTTGATTAATCGATTGATAAAATAATGAATAGCTGAAGCCATATTTGTGAGAATTAATTTAACATTACCATTAATGTGAGGTGAAGCACAATTATAATCAATTTGTGAATATGATTTATGGTTGGATGAATGGAACTCTCATTGGTTGTGTTTCTTGAATACCGTGCATAAATTACACTGAGCTCTATCATGGATAGGTTTAATTCACTAGGTTGGTGAGGGACAATCACTCACGGACCTGAAGTCATGCAACATGCTATTGATTCTTGAAGTAAAGGAATAAAAGAAAATATTTGGACAACTAGGCCCAATCCCAATTCTACCCCTAAGCCCTTTCCCTTGAGTTGTCCCAATTCTCTACAGCTTGAAGGTGTAGGTGCTAAGAGGAAGGGCTAGATAGCCCTTGAAATTTTACAGGACCACACTTAAAACCAAGGGGTACAAAAATTTCCCAGAATACACCAGCTACAACGGCAACATGACAGCACACGCCAGTCAGGAGGTACACAAATTAAGGCATTTTGTAGTAACAAGCAAGTTTTAATACAGTCACAATGGCGTTTGTGTTTTACAATCATGCTTTAAAAACTATTTTATAAAAAGTTGCAAAATCTATATTCCATAATAAAATCTATATAGCAGTCCCACAACATATTTTAACATCTGTCACTCCAATACCCTGTCAGATTAGTCTAGTGTATAGGTCTTAAACTGGATTCCTGGAGAGCCGCTTCTCTGCACAGTTTTGCTCCAACCCTAATCAAACACAGCTGATCCAAATAATCAAGGTGTTCAAAACTACTAGAGGCTATTAAGCCGGTGAGAGTTGGAAATGGCTGGAGCTAAACTGTGGAGAGCTGTGACGCTCCAGGAAGTTTAATGGAGTTTAAGGTCCATTGGTCTAGTGGCGGGAATGACGTTTTTACAGTGTCTGGTACGTTGATATTGTTTTCTGTTTACATAGATCAGGGGTCACCAATCCTGGTCCTAAAGGGCCGGTGTCCCTGCAGGGTTTAGCTCCAACTTGCCTCAACACACCTGCCTGGATGTTTTGAGTATACCAAGTAAGAGCTTGATTAGCTTGTTCAGGTGTGTTTGATTAGGGTTGGAGGTAAAATCTGCTGGACACCGGCCCTCCAGGAACAAGTTTGGTGATCCCTGACATAGATGAATATGGCCACGGTGTAAATGCACAGTACAGTTATGATATTATTGCCACATTTTATCGTCATGATAACATTATCATGACGATACAACAATATCATTGCCTTCAGTGATTTAGAGGATTAATACCAAAATTAGCCAAACTGGAATGACTCCAGCAGTCAGCATCATTGATCTCATATGAATTAAGTGCTTGGGACAACATATGCTGATGTGTGCGGGTATAGTAGTGCTGACCCATTTCTTAGGGGGTAAATTTGAAGCCCTTTGCCTTCACACATTGTTTCAAGGGCCATAAGGAAGGGGAATAAAAATAGAATTGGGATTGGGCGTAACATGATACTGCACAAATTAAGACCAATGTTACACTTTAAAACTCATCGGACGAAAGAAAAATGACTGGTTTATGACACATGTAAAAACCTCCAATCAGAAGCACTGTTAACAATAACAAATGAGACAGCATAACTTGCCTATTTCAGTCTTTGGTTAAACTGAACTCACACAGATACAAGTTCTATAGGGAGCGCCTTGACAGGGACGCAGCCCTCCCAAATCTCTAAATTACACAAGTTTACAGTGCAAGAAGTTGTCTTTGGACTGTAATCAGTGAAGAGAACAGATTCAATTTGGTCTGGGATGTGAAGATTTAAGAGCCTTGGCTTCTTGAAGAATTCTCACTCCTCGTATCTTAATAAGCAAAAAAATTGACATGCTAAGACGTCCACTAGTATAAAATTCATAAATCTGATGCGGTCAAGTTGTTTGTATCTTCACTTCATTGCCCCTAAGATTCACCCAATGGACAAAAACACAAGAAATGTGCCAACACCAGTTATGAAGATGGCCTGGAGTAACGCGCATTCTCTCATGTGTTCATATTGATGTTAGTGCATCTGAGCGCGAGTATGAAAACCGGTGTATGTTTAGTTTTTCTGTGTGCAGAGTTGATAAATGAGGCTGCTCTGTTTGGTCTTCAGGTCGAGGTTTGATTATTTTTAAGTCTGATAGTGTATGATTTCATATTCATATCCTCCTCAACTCCTCTGAGATGTCGAGTTTGGACTCTCATTGAGGAATGTAATAGAAACTCACTTTGACTGATGTGAGGGAAAACAAAAGTGCAAGTCTGATTCTTTATCTTCTCTATTACACGTATTTATCCAAACTCTCAATAGCATCTCGTTTTGAGTATTTTCTCCACTCATCTTGGATCTTACTTCTCCCTTCAAATATTTCCTTGTACTCTTTTTCCAGATCTTTCTGGAATCTACAGACAAACCACTTCCAGTAGGGCAGTTCAGAGAGATCAGGAGTGATGCTCCACTGTGCATAAACTCCTCCTGCTCTTCTGTAATATCTCCAGGGGAACCTTCCATCTGGTGTGTTAAAATTCTGACCACTTGCCACTAAATCTGTACAAATATCAGAATGGAGATTTGGAGAGTACTTTCTTCCATTAATTCCTCTCACTCTGTGGAAAGCAACACTGTGATCTCCATGATGGTTTTCTCTGGTGTTTGTGCAGGTTGCTCCACAGAATGGACACTGAACCCAACAGCACTGACAGAAGTGATCAATCAGAAGCTCATCTGGCCTGAACTTATAGTCCAGCTTTACTGGAAATGTGTCTGTGTTGAATCTGCTGCTGATGTCTGACATTACAGCAGGAAGCTCTTGTCTGATCACATCTTCTAGGAGTGTGAAATCATCAACATCATCATGTTTGACTCCACTGAGGTCTTTTTCAGAGAAGATCAGCTGATCTGAGAGCTGCTGTGTGAAACTCTTCAACCACAAACCAACATCTCCACTGTTGACTTGAACATGTTCAGTAGATTGATGTGCTGCGTTCATGATCTTCTGCTGCAGGAGTTTAATGTTCTCCTTCATCTTGGGTAAAACACTGATGCTGAACTTATCTCTGATGTAGCGCCTGACTTCATCTCTGATGAAACTCTTGTAGTGACCTCTGGGATAATGAATGTAGTTCATGTATTTGTTAAAGTCCTCCTCTTCTGCCAGTGTCTTCAGGATGTGTTTCTCCAGCTTTAATCTGTTTCTATTCAGTGATTCACAGTTTTTCATAATTTCATCTGCTAAATCTCTGGCAGTTTTCTTGTAGACGCTCTGCTCAATGGGCTCCTTCAGTTTCTGACAGATGATCTCAGCAAAAATAGCCACTGACTTTGCTTGGCTTCTCTTCAGTTCATCTTCATGCATTTGTTGAAGGAGAGTCAATTTTAAAATTTCAAAATTATTTTGTTGATCTTTCTTCAGTCTCTTCTCTAAATGCTCTAGTTGTTCTTGTCTCTCTCTTTCTGTTATTTCTTCCTTTTTGATTATTCCTTCTATTTCACTCTTAAGTCTCTGAATTTGTTCACCTAAAACCTTTCGTTCTTTCTCTTGATTCAGTCGTTCCTCTTCCACCATCATCTTTAGTCTGTCTTTCTCTTTCTCAAGTTTTTTCATCTTTTCTTCTGTTTCTCTCACTCTGTCGATCAGGATCCTCGTCTGCTGTTCTTGTTTTTCTCTCTCCATCTCTCTGAACATCTTACATGAGTAGAAGCTTCCTCCGTTTGCCTTCACCATGTTGTCTATCTTCTCCAGTAGTTCAGACACTTGTGTTCGCTCTTCAGGCTGATTATTGTTGATCACATGGTATCGGTTTCCACAAGTTTCAAGCAGTTGTCTGACCACAGATCCTGGTTTACCTAGAAACTCTTTAATGGTCTGATTCTTCAGGAAGTCTCCTCTGGTGAAGAGCACCACAGTGAACATTAAAGAGTTTTGACCAAACGTCTCCTGGATAAACTTTACAGATTTCGCCTCTTCTTTAGTGAATCTCTGTCCTAAACTGAGCACGATGATGAACACATGTGGTCCAGGCAGAATCATGGAGATGCAGTTGCTGATTTCTCTCTTGATCTCCTCTTTACTGAGTTCAGTATCAAACAGTCCTGGAGTGTCGATCACAGTGATGCGTCTGCCATTGATTTTAGATGTTTCTCTCTGACTCTCTTCAGTAACAGATTCTTGAGATGTGCCTGCTGCAAACACGTCTCTTCCTAAGATTGTGTTTCCTGTTGAACTTTTACCAACTCCAGTTTTTCCCAGAAGAACAATCCTCAGTTCATCTTCTCTATCAGCTGAACCTGTAAAAGAGAATCTACATTAGTCAGTCTTTCGAACATGATTAAAAAATGCCCCTTTCTTGCTTGTGTCTTTAGTTTGACGTTTGATGTAGTTGTTCATTGATTAGTTTGATGGGTTCCATGTTTGTTCTAGGTAGTCTTATTTGTCCAATTTATATGTAGGTCTTGGTGTTGTGTTCTTTGCTTATTTTAAGGAAAAACCCACTTAATTTTTAATGTTTGAAATAAAATATAATCAGCATAAGAACCAGGGTTACCATGGAAATGCATGTTGTGTTTACTATAGATGCTAAACTGCGCCTACGGAAAGACACTGAAATCTCAATATGATTTAATTTCTCATGATAATTCAGGTATGTTTCATAAAAAGTAAATATGATTGTTATAAATAATGTAAAAAAAAAAAACACACAACTACACAGTTCCCAGCACATAGCTTATTTATGGTAGTTAACAGAGAAGTCATTCCGATGAAAGTACCAGTAAATTGACAGTTGGTCTGAGTTATGTTTCTTACAACTGTCTAGCCAATAAATAATATCTATTTATCTCAGTATGTGATAATTGAACAGAAAATTACTTCAATGTAAATCAATATTTCTTAATGTACATAGTTTATGAGAGTAATATTGTGCTATGATCATCAGCAGTGTTGCTCTTGCAGGCTGCTGGAGATCACTCACATTCAACTCCACTACAGATCCCATCATGCACTTCACTCACACACCTGGCCCAGATCTCACTTGATGGCAAACCCAAAGCTGAAGCTTGTAAAGTGCTTGTGATTACCTGGACTATATACAGACCAAACACACACATACCTCTGTGTCTTGTAAGCTGTTAGCTGTAACATTTTAAAGCATCCTTTTTGTTTTAAGTTGTTTTAAGTCACCTCCATTGTACCCTGACTTCCTATGTTACAGAAGACTCAGCCACAACATGGGCCCAACAGAACAACTCCTCCAGCTTAGTCAAGGAGTGAACACCCTTGAGGACCACATCTGTAAGTTTTTGGACATTGCAAACTACTCAGACCTCCCAGACTGTATGCTCATTGACTGTGTCTATCATGGACTAATTGAACCATTCAAAACTCCACTAATCCAGTTCGGTCCTTGAGTGTCTTTCCACGAAGCTCTGGATGTAACCCTACAGGTCAGTGCATGACCCTTTACAGTTGGCAAGGTGGAGGAGGTAACCACTAAATACTTTTTGGGGGGAGGGGGACACTCAACCGCAAGACCTGCCTTAGGGCTTGCCACTCACAAAATGGCCACTAGCACTCCCACCAGATCCTTCTGTAATCCCAGAGTGCTGGGTGTCAGATCCTCCCGAATTTCACGAATGGCCAGATCCTCCCGAGTCCCATGAATGGCCAGAGCCATCCCCTGAGTCCCAAGTTACTGTTTTCCCTTTGTCTTTGTGGATCCAATCAGGCCAAAGAAACTGTTTTGTTCGTAAACTTCACTGGACACTATCTACCACATTTACATGACTTGTTTAGCCACCTCATCCTTAACACTGCCCCCTCCCCATAACATTTATACACAGGACAACTCTGCTCAATTTAGAATAAATTAGACTCTTTTACTAAAGTAGACTTTAAGAGTCTCTTGTAGATACACACAGACTACTTGAAGATGCTGTTTGATTGAAGAACAACCAACACGTCTCAATAAAAATTCTGCTTGTAACGAGTCTCCTGGCCCGAGCATTGAAATTTACTTCAACACTTAATAGGGACAAAACCGAATTATACTGTCACAATCATCAGCTGAAGAGCCAATGAGCTTCACCACTGGTCACTTTACCCAACATTCTTGCCTCTCTGACCTGAAATAGACTGCTTAAAAATAAAGGGAATACTCAACACAATGTAACTCCAAGTCAATCACAATTCTTTACAATCAATCTGCCCACTTAGGAAGCAACATTGTAAATCGACTTCACATGTGGTTTTTAGTAATGGAATAGGCAAAAGGTGGAAACTATAGGCGTTTAGCAAGACTCCCCCAATAAAGGAGTAGTTCAGCAGGTGGTGACCACAGATCACCTCTCAGTTCCTATGATTTCTAGCTGATGTTTTAGTGACTTTTGAATGCTGGCGGTGTTTTTACTCTAGTGGTGGCATGAGATGGACCCTACAACCCACACAAGTGGCTCAGGTAGTGCAACTCATTCAGGATGGCACATCAATGCGAGCTGTGGAAAGAAAGTTTGCTGTGTCTGTCAGTGTAGTGTCTAGAGCATGGAGGCACTACCTGGAGACAGACCAATACATCAGGGGACATGGAGGAGGCAATAGGAAGGCAACAACTCAACAGTAGGACCGTTCGAGGTTACTAAAGTAACCCTTCGTTCCCCGAGGAGGGGAACGGAAGCACTATAAGTGGATTTGATTGTTAAAATCCACGTATTGGGAGGTTCGGTTCAGAAGCTACTCGTCTGAAAGAGTATTGAACGGGCCAATTCAGAATGAATTGGCAGCGCAAGCCTGCGCAGGTGAGCGACATAAGCAATCAACTGAGTATATAAGCTCACCTGGCGCCAGCAGACGCTATCCTTTTTAAGCTGAAGAGACTTTTAACAGCTAAGGGACAGTCATTATGGCGATGGAGTATAGTGCTTCCGTTCCCCTCCTCGGGGAACGAAGGGTTACTTTAGTAACCTCGAACGTTCCCCTTCGGGGGGAACTCCAGGACTATAAGTGGATTTGATTGTTAAAATCCACGTATTGGGAGCCCATTGAAAGCGCCATAATGACTGCACCTTACCAACACCCACCATGAGAGAGCGGTCAGGCAAGCGTGACGCACCCAGATCATGAGAGGCGTGGTCCTCCAACGTGCCCTTGGCCCTAACTTATCCCACTTCAAAAAGAAGTTTTACGGAATAGGTATCTTTTTTGGGAGTCGCTAGCGTCTAGATAATTCTAGGAATATACGACAGTACATTGGGAAGCGTGCCATCCCAGTAGGGAGGACGCTGCGGAGACCATCCGCACCCAATAGGGGGAAACAAATGGAATTACATATGGACTAACCCTGAAAAGGGGGAGTGCACATAAAAGGTGGTTAGCAGATAGGGAAAGCACGGGTCCGCCCAGGGGGGAACTTAACCGTGGCGGAAAAAGCATATGGGGATCACCAGCGGGGATCGGCCATAGCAGGCACCTATACCCAAAACGCGGGCTGACCAGCGGGCAGACCTACTACGTAATGGGCCAGCAAGTGACTCCTCCGCTGAGTCAGTGCTTAGGGCCTCGGAGGAATCTGCAGGGCTCACCGAATGGGGAACTTTACTGACAGAGAGGAGGGTGCACATCTCTCCGTGTTAGGGAAAAAAGGCACCGCAAGCGTGTACAACACCTACCGAGTTGTTTCCTCAATCACCAAAGGTACCTAACACCCTTGAGGAAACCGGCTCCACTCGCAGATTATAAAATCTTGCAAATGTGTTGGGTGTCACCCAGCCTGCAGCTCTACAAATGTCTGTTAAAGAAGCGCCACGCGCACACGCCCAAGAGGATGCAAAGCTCCTAGTGGAGTGCGCATGCACTCCTGGGGGGCGCGGCTGGCCTCTGCTCAAATAAGCACATAAAATGGCCTCCACAATCCAGTGGGATAAACGTTGTTTAGACACGGCACTTCCCTGCTGCCGTCCGCCATAACAGACAAAGAGCTGCTCAGAAGATCTAAAGTTCTGAGTACGATCCACATAAATGCGCAGAGCGCGAACTGGACAAAGTAGGGACAGGGCTGGGTCTGACTCCTCCGGGGGCAGCGCTTGCAGGGTTACTACCTGATCTCTAAAAGGAGTGGTAGGAACTTTGGGCACATAACCCGGCACATAATTCCAGGCACGAGTCACTGACCGAAAATGCCTCCAGGTCCCCGACCCTCTTAATGGAGGCCAACCCGACCAGCAGAGCTGTCTTCAGGGACAGAAATCTTAAAGATACTGTATCGAGTGGCTCGAAGGGATCAAATCGCAAGCTCGTGAGAACGAGGGCGAGATCCCAAGAGGGCGTGAGAGGGGGGCGAGTTGGATTAATTCGCCTAGCGCCTCTGAGGAACCGGATGATGAGGTTATGCTTTCCCACGGTGCCGCCAGCCACCGCGTCATGGTGAGCAGAGATGGCAGCAACGTAAACCTTGAGAGTGGAGGGCGACAGCCTGCTGTCCAGCTTCTCTTGAAGGAAAGAGAGCACAACACTGATCTGGCAAGATCGGGGGTCTTCTCTGCGAGAGACACACCACTCAGTGAATAGACTCCACTTCAGGGCGTAGGCGCGCCTTGTGGAGGGGGCTCTAGCCTGAGTGATGGTATCAACCACCGCGGGGAAACGCATACTTGCGTACGCCCCGAGGCCAGCTGTGGGCCAGTGCATCCATGCCGAGAGTGCCCTAGGTCAGGGAATAAAACAACTGGCAATGAGCGTTCTTGGGGGAAGCAATCAGATCGATCTGGGCCTCCCCGAATCGCGCCCATATCAGCTGGACAGACTCGGGGTGGAGTCTCCATTCTCCAGAGTGAATCTG
This sequence comes from Danio rerio, assembly GCF_052040795.2. Taxonomy (NCBI): domain Eukaryota; kingdom Metazoa; phylum Chordata; class Actinopteri; order Cypriniformes; family Danionidae; genus Danio; species Danio rerio. The sequence continues at coordinate 3,687,426 of NC_141023.1, forward strand.
CTGCCGTGAGAGCACATCGGCTGCACGGTTGAGCATACCTGGGATGTGAATGGCGCGCAGCGACTTCAGCCGCAGGTGACTCCAGAGGAGCAGATGGTGGGCGAGCTGAGACATGCGGCGAGAGCGCATACCCCCCATGCGGTTGATATACGCCGCCGTACTGTCCGTCCTGACCAGCACGTGTTGCTGCCCCAGCGCTGGAGAAAAACGGTGGAGAGCAAGGAACACTGCCAACAGCTCTAGGCGATTGATGTGCCAATGCAGCTGGGCACCTACCCACAGGCCCGCAGCTGCATGCCCGCGACACACGGCTCCCCAGCCTGTGCTGGAAGCATCTGTCGAAACAACAACATGACTGGACGCCTGTTCCAGAGGCACACCAGGAATGCAGGAACGAGGGGTCGTTCCAGGGGCTGAGGGTGCGGCGACACATCGCAGTAACAGAGACTCGGTGTGTGCCCGCATGCCATGCGCGTCTCGGAACTCGATCTTGAAGCCAGTGCTGAAGTGGTCTCATATGGAGCAATCCGAGCGGCGTGACAGCCGCAGCGGAAGCCATATGCCCCAGGTGCCTCTGAAAATATTTCAGTGGGACCACTAACTTGCTGTCGAGCTCCCTCAGACAGTTCAGCAGCAGGCGAGCGCGCTCTCCGGAGAGGCGCGCTACCATGGTGACCGAGTCCAGCTCCATCCCGAGAAAAGAGATCCTCTGCACAGGGGCGAGTTTGCTCTTTTCCCAGGAGACATGAAAATACGCGTCCTTCAGGTCTATGGCTGCAAACCAATCCTGAGGACGAACGCATCGGAGGATGCGCCTCTGCGTAAGCATTCTGAACGACAGCTTGTGAAGGCAGCGATTCAAAACGCGCAGATCTAGGATTGGCCGTGACCCACCGCTCTTTTTGGGTACGATGAAGTACGGGCTGTAAAACCCGCTCTCCATCTCGGCTGGAGGAACTGGCTCGATTGCACCCTTCGCCAGGAGGGCAGCAAACTCCTCTCGCAAGACAGGGGCGGACAGGGGATTGACCCTGGTGAAATACACGCCTGTAAACCTGGGAGGCCGTTTGGAGAACTGTAGTTCGTAGCCGAGTCTGATCGTGCGTATGAGCCACCGCGAGGGGCTGGCCCGCGCTAACCAGGCAGGCAGAGCGTGACGCACCCAGATCATGAGAGGCGTGGTCCTCCAACATGCCCTTGATCCTAACTTATCCCACTTCAAAAAGAAGTTTTACGGAATAGGTGTCTTTTTTGGGAGTCGCTAGCGTCTAGATAATTCTAGGAACTTTCTAGGAATGACGTCATCGCAGCAATCGTTGACGTACCCGCGGAGGGGCAGCGAGGAGCGGGTGTGCTGATCCGGGGAGCGCGAGGGTCCCACAGAAGAGCTGGAGGAGAGCGTTTCGCTCTGGCTCCGCACCCTGACTCCTGAGAGGGGGCTTGGGAGAAGGGAGACCGTCCCCCCAGCGCCCGAGAGCCGCTGGCGGAGCATGCAAGCCCTGCGAGCTGAGAGGCAGCGCGTCCCAGACTGGCGGGGCTTGAGCTGTCACATCCGGGGAAGGGAGAAAATGCTCTTTGATCAAAACTTTGGTGGCACTGAAAAGTACCGTTGGATTTTGGGCCCCGCCCTCCAGCGGGGAAAGAACAAGTCTCCTCTTCTCCGGATGGCCTGTCTCAGGGCAGGAGGGGCTACCGGCTTTCGGCGTGCTCGACGCGCTCGATTCGCCGGAGGCGGGGGCGGGGCATCGGCCGTTGGCGGGCGCCCTCGGCGAGGAGCAGCGGAGGTGGATGGCTCGGCCGGGGATGGAGCGGGCTTACGGCCCCGCCGATAGATGACTTTGCCCATCGCATCCGACTGCTCGCTCACCGCCTTGAACTCCTGGGTGAAATCACCGACGGTGTCGCCGAACAGGCCAGCCTGGGATATGGGCGAGTCAAGAAAGCGAACTTTGTTGACATCACGCATATCTGCCAGGTTTAGCCAGAGGTGGCGTTCCTGGACCACAAGTGTGGACATCGTCCTCCCCAGTGCGCAGGCGGCGGACTTAGTGGTCCGGAGAGCATAGTCGGTCGCCGTACGCAGCTCGTGTAACAAGCCTGGGTTAGACCCACCCTCGTGCAGCTCGGCCAGCGCCTGCGCTTGGTAGCGCTGGTAGGTGGCCATCGCATGCAAGGCGGAAGCTGCCTGGCCCGCAGCCTTGTAAGCTCTAGCTCCGAGGGAGGCAGAAAACTTACAGGCTTTGGACGGGAGACGGGGCGGACCACGCAAAGCGGGGGCGCCACGCGGACAAAGATTGACCGCAATGGCGCGCTCCACCTGCGGGATCGCCTCATACCCCCTGGCAGCTCCACCATCCAGGGTGGTGAGGGCGGAGGCGGACGCAGCGCGGGCAGAGAAAGGTGCCCTCCAGGACTGCGTGAGCCTACTGTGCACTTCCGGGAAGAAGGGGACGAGAGGCTTCGAAAGCTTCGCCTTCTGATCCTCTACGTAACACCCATCTAGTCGGTCCGGCCGCGGGGCTGGGGGATAAACCATCTCCAACCCGACGGCCGAAGCAGCCCAAGAAAGCACGGCCAACATGTCCGCTTCAGGATCCGTTTTGACGGCGCTCGCTTGCCCAGAGGGGGCGAGCGGGTCCGGATCATCGTCAGACAATGAAAGCCCATCCTCCGATGCCGCGGAGGACATCTGATCTCCGGTGTCAGCGAGCGTGAGAGCTACCATCTGATTAGACGGATCACTCTCAGTACCCGAAGCTTGGATGGAGCGCTTGGAGGAGCGAGAGGTCCGCGAGCCCGTGAGCGGCGGATTGTCTCTCGCTGAAGCCCTCAGATCTGCCCGAGCGCCCGCTGCAGAGCAGGAGGCAACTGGGGTGGCTCGCTCTCTTACGAAAGCTAACCGCGATCTCAACTGCGCAACGGTCATGGCATCGCAGTGACGACATGAACCGCCCCCGAGCACCACATTAACATGCTGGACCCCCAAACATGTAATGCAGTGATCGTGTTCATCATCCGGAGCCAGGAAACCCCCGCAACCAGAAACGCACAGTCGGAGCGCCATCCTGAAAAGGACGTGCTGCACGACTGTGTTGCTCTTTTAGGATTTGCAACAATACGCACCGCTCTTGGAGGACCGGACCCAAAGGGACGCCAGGCAAGGGAGATACCCAGCTCGACCGTCTGCCGCTGCGTGGACTCGCTCTGGACCGGGATGCAATCGTTTTCTCGAAATGGCTGTAGATCAGCAGGAGGAACCCTCATAAGCTCGATCAGAAAAGGCTCTGAAGCGAAAAGGATAGCGTCTGCTGGCGCCAGGTGAGCTTATATACTCAGTTGATTGCTTATGCCGCTCACCTGCGCAGGCTTGCGCTGCCAATTCATTCTTAATTGGCCCGTTCAATACTCTTTCAGACGAGAAGCTTCTGAACCGATCCTCCCAATATGTGGATTTTAACAATCAAATCCACTTATAGTGCTGGAGTTCCCCCCGAAGGGGAACACTACCTATGCGTTGTGCAAGGAGGATGACACAAACAACAACCAAAGCCCTGCAAAATGACCTCCAGCAGGCCACAAATGTGCATGTGTCTGATCAAACAGTCAGAAACAGACTCCATGAGACTGGTATGAGGGTTTGACAAAATCTGATCGGATTATTGTCCAGTCTGTCTGGAAGGATATGAAGAAACAGAACAAACTAAGACTAAAAACTTAACCCAAAACTACTTTGGGAACATCTTTAAGATGTTTAAAAAAAAAAAAACGACCAGCAAAGCTACCAGAAAAACTCTGGGCAAGTGTAGCGAGTGTTATAGTGCAAAATGTGGTCATACCAAACATTGATATGTTGTTATTATAAGTTAATTGATAAATAAAATGTATGTATGCATTATTTTTTTAAAGCATCCGAATTTTACAGCATTTTAGACAAATGCCTAAAACTTTGAACAGTACTGTAGATCTGCAGGCAGGTTTTTGAAGCATCTTTGAGATATTGCCAAATTTCCTCTGGATTGAATTTCAGGTCTCAGTTTGTACAGTTTCTTCCTGTCGTTCCAGACAGACTGGATGATCAGATTAGATCTCTGTTTGGAGCACTGGCTTTTGGCAGACAATAATCTCACTGTAGAATTACAATTAATGAAAAAAATAATGTTGGCAAATGTAAACTGATATTTCAAACTGACATGCTACAGAAAAATATAGAAATAGCTGACTTTAAACCTATTTCTGGTAAAGATGCCTAAGAGTTTTGCATATATATATTTACAGAGAAAAATTTAGAGAATTTAAAAAGTTAAACTTGACCGTGGGGCTAGTTTTTGTACAATTAGACTATTCAACTTTCTTTAATATTGCAGTGTTGCATGTCTGATATGTTTTAAAAAAATTCATGCCCACATTTTAAAACCTAATTGTATTTTCAACTCAGTACCTTGTGACAGAAAGTTTGTCTCCAGCGAATGAAGTTTCTTCTTCATCTCTTCATATTCTGTATTTTTTTCCATCTGCACCTCCAGAAATGTCTCTGTGGAGTAAAAGTCTCCTCTGTTTTCCTCCAGCATCTTCTCGATGTTCTCCATCAATGTGGACACTTGTGTTCTGGGATTAAAGTAATGATGTCTTCCTCCAAAACTCTGAATGACAGCCTGTGTTTCTTCATTGAGTTCTGCTGTCTGATGCTCTGAATTCTGCATGATGAGGATCATGATGTGTTTGTTGATTCTGGAGCTGAAGATCTTCTGGATCTCCTCCATTTCTGCTCTGTCTTCATTATTGAGTGGAGCGTCAGGAATAATGAGGAGGAAAGCATGAACTCCAGGATGACAGCGAGACACACAGCGGAGAGTCTGACGCATCACTTCCTCCTCTGAGAGCCCAGTGTTGAACAGAGCTGGAAGCTCCAGCACATTGATCAGGCGACCATGAAGATCCACGTCTGTCCTCATACTCTCTGATCTTCTGTGTGTGTGTTGCAGGATCAGCTCTGAGATGGAGGATTTCAGTGACCCGTCGCTCCCACACACCAACACATTCAGCCTCTCACAGTCTGAAACTGTAGAAGAACATTAAGAACCATTCATACAGCACCAGAATCATCAGATATGATCACACTCACCTGTCTGTATGTCCCGTTTCTCTACTGTAAAACACTGTGTGTCTTCAGCAGAACCCAGGAATGGTTCATCACCCACTTACATGAAGACAAATGGTTTAGTTAGCATGATATAATTATAATAATACTGCAATCATACAGAACTGATCAACAGACAACTATTTATTATGAGATCAACTTTTGTCTACTTCAGTATATGCTATCAGGGGTCACCAATTTTGGTCCTGGAGGGCCGGTGTCCCTGCAGAGTTTAGCTCCAACTTGCCTCAACACACCTTCCTGATTGTTTCAAGTATACCTAGTAAGACCTTGATTAGCTTGTTCAGGTGTGTTTGATTAGGGTTAGAGCTAAAATCTGTAGGACACCAGCCCTCCAGGAACAAGTTTGGTGATCCCTGCTGTATATAAATGTTCACTGTCTCTTTAAAAGTACTTATGGGGTGATTAAAATGATTTGACTTTTGAATTATTGACTGTTGACATTATTTTTCTAGGGTCACTAACAATATTATGTGGCTTTTGATTGGATTTTAAATGTTTTGTTAAAATCCAAAGTAAATTTTGGATTTAAAACAACATTTCTTGTATAAATGTTCTTGAGTTGCCTTTAACGTTTACAACTTAAACATGCATAATTTCATTTGCCCTTTGGTTTCTTTTGTATTCATCATACACTGAGGGTGTACTCACATCAGGCTACATAAACCGTGCCTGGGCACGTCTGACTCCCATTTCCTAGTTTTGACAAGTGTGAGTGCTCCATGCTGTGCCTGGGCACGGTTCAGTTGGCTCAGGCACAGTACACTTGAGTTCAAAGTGTGCTTGAGTGTGAAACTGAAGACGTGACATCACCATTAAGATACAGTTTCATATGGATTTATTAGTCATTCTTATATTTCAATAAAAGCAAACTATCATAGTACATGAAAGACACAAACCCCCTGCTGCACGACAGCTGCACCTTCAGCAAACCTCCTAATACCTGCAGCACGAGGACTTTATGAACATTTATGAGCATCACAGTTGGCGGATCTGTTCAGCAAAATATTTGACTGTGTGTAACTGCATCCCAAACAACTAAAATAATACAAAACGGTATAACTATGTCTACTGTGCTGAGCGCTTCTCTTCTGTTAAACAGAACAGTCGAATCATCAATGAGGTAAACGTGCTCCGGCTCGGAAGCTAAAGAGGCTGTGTGAGTGCAGGACATCACGAGAGAGGGGATGGGGAACAATCAGGCCCCGGCATGCTTCAAGGCAACCATGTGTAACCCCGCCGGTCCTACACTACTCAACCCGCTCTGAGCTGGTATTGAACCGGCGACCTTCCGCATGGGAGACGGGTGCTCTACTAAGGAGGCTAAAGACCTCTAGCGTCTGTCGCTAGAGCACCTTTAGAGGTCATAGGAGTGAGGTTTACCTGCACAACACACACTAGCTGGCCTCTGTTACACTTATCCCCCATCAGGGTCACGGCACTAATGTAACCCTGCCGGTCCTACGCCACTCAACACGCTCCGAGCTGGTATCGAATCAGCGACTTCCCGCATGGGAGTCGGGTGATCTACCAAGGAGGCTAAAGACCATGGCATCTTGCGTCTGTCGCTAGAGCACCTTTAGAGGTCAGAGGAGTGAGGTTTACCTGCACAGCACACACTAGCTGGCCTCCGTTACACGTGCCTAATGTAAGTACACCTTCAGACTCATCTGAGAATTAAATTTTGTCCTTGCCATTGTTGATAATGCTGTAGTCTGTTGATTAAGCTGAGGGAATGTTTAACATCACAGATAGAAATGAAATTAAAGCATGTTCAGTAAGAGTTTTGACAGACTTATTTAGTTTGATTTTAGAGGTTTTTGTTTACTGACAAATGGAAAGACTTACATGAAGGTGGTCTAGTCCTGCTGTGTTCTCTCCTGCTTGCAGTCCCTGTATGAAATAGAAGCCTTATATTCAGTTCATAAAAGACAAATGTATAGGTGTACAATTCTGCACAGAAGCAATCAGCACTGGTTAAAGTATAAGTGTGAGAAGCTGAGAATATTGGGGGATCAGATTACTGTTTGTGAGTGTTGTTGACTAGTGGAGATTATCACTTTCAAAATGTTTTTAAAATACAATTTACATATTACAATTTTCACTTATTACAAACTGTGATAAGTATAATACATCCTTCAGTATTACACAAATCTCTTTGTCCAAATTAGGGTCTTGGACTCAATTTAGGTATAAATTATAAAGGACAGAAGTGAAGCTGAGGGTGATGAGAGAGACACTTCACATGCAAGATAACCAGAATAATAAAGCTTTCAGAGTGTTTTAATGAATCGTTAATCTAATCTGTGTGTGATTCACCTCTTTCTTTTTCCCGGAACATGATGAAATTGTTTTCTATTTCATCCTTATCTTCAGTTGGTTATCTTTTCTGTCTGTATAGTGTCCTGTAAAAGATTCATCAGTCCTGAGACTGTGGGAGCTGCACACCTGCTGTGAGTCAATGAACAAACACACTGATTCAGATTCACTGAGTCAATAAATAATCACAGTGATTCGGATTCACTGGGTCAATAAGCAATCACACAAATTCAGCTTCACAGCAGTACTGTGGTTTAGGGCCTTTACTCTGTAAAAACTGTCCTGGACTTATTTTATCCTGCGTTTTACAAAGATATTCCAAAAAACATAAAAATTAGACACAAACATTGTTCTATGCCATAATAGCCAAACATTTACACTGATGGTCAAGCTGATTTAAAGTTCCCAAATGAGCCTGTGTTATTTATGGGTTGTTATATCGGGATAACCTACCTTGCAATGTCGCAAGTGATAAATAATAAAAGGATCAATCACTGCTCTCATGGAGAAATTAAAGAGAAAGACGAAATGTCTTGGGGTCGCAAGACTATATTCAGACCAGCCTGTGGTGAAGAGCGCTCAAGCTCAACACTATAGCTCAGTGGTCACCAAACTTGTTCCTGGAGGGCCGGTGTCCTGCAGATTTTTGCTCCAACCCTAATCAAACACACCTGAACAAGCTAATCAAGCTCTTACTTGGAATACTTGAAACATCCAGACAGGTGTGTTGAGGCAAGTTGGAGCTAAATCCTGCAGGGACACCGGCCCTCCAGGACCAGGATTGGTGACCCCTGCTATAGCTGCATCCCAAATGGCACACTATACACTATGTACTTAATGCACTTACACACTCAACAGTATAGTACATGAATTTAGTGTCGTCCCAAATAGAGCACTAATTATTTTACTAAGCGGAAATTCAAACCGTTACCCTGATGACGTTTGACGGTTGCCAAATCAATGAAATAAACGACCGAATTATCAAATAATACCTGCCGTGAGTATAACCACATTCACCATCGGGAGGCGCTATGATCACTCTCATAGGAGAATTTTGCTTTCACCATCCAAAATAAAGTTATCTCATATGTGCGCACGATAGCTCCGCCCCTTCTGCTACGTGAGCAAACCTGTGGTCGTTGAGAGCGTGAAGTGTCCATCAATGCACACTTCATTTTAGTGGCTGAATGAGTGCATCATCCGGGTAATTAAAGTGCACTTATTATTTTTAGAGTTTTCAGTGTGAACGCACTACTCACACTATTTATACTACAAAATGGCGTAGAATAGTGCATAAGTATGTGATTTGGGACGCAGCTTAAGTATAGTTTAGACTTCCATCTATACTCCTAGATTTATCTTCAAACAATTGATGCTGTGCTACATGCAATTGGCATGGTGAACGTTCATCTGTAAAATAAAGAGTTAAGTTTTGAGGCAATCTGAATTCTCCTGAAATCTTTTTATATCCAGTAGATTATGTGGAGTGGCGACGCAGTGGAGCAGTAGGTAGTGCTGTCGCCTCACAGCAAGAAAGTTGCTGGTTTGAGCCTCGGCTCAGTAGGCATTTCTGTGTGGAGTTTGCATGTTCTCCCTGTGTTCGCTTGGGTTTCCTCCGGGTGCTCCGGTTTCCCCCACAGTCCAAAGACATGCGGTACAGGTGAATAAATTGTCCGTAGTGTATGAGTGTTTGTGTGGATGTTTCCCAGAGATGGGTTGCTGCTTGAATGGCATATAATAAAGGGACTAAGCCGACAAGAAATGAATGATGTGAAGTCTATTGCTAGCTTGATCTGTGTACATGATATCCAAACTAATTACACAAGACTATAAAGCTGTCGGCCCTTCAGCTCGGAGAGTTTTCAATTTTTAGTAATCCCTGATTTAGCAAGTTGTACAGAAATTATCAAATTAAGTACGCTTTTAATACAAAAGAGCAGGAGGCAACCGGACTAATTAGCTTATAGTTAACCCTGCATCCTCTGACTAACTTCAGAATGTCGAGATCATGTCTGTGAGAAACTCTGTGCAGCATTGGGTCCCTAAAGAACATATAAATGAAAAGTACGGGATCAGAGATAAATCAAAACTCTAAATTGATTCATAAACTGCAAATGTGACTCATTTCTAGTTAGAAATACAGTCTAAATTAGATGATAAAATCAGATCAAATTTGGAGCTAAAACTAATATAATTGCTTTCTAATAAATAATAGAATTCTTTTTAGAAGTGCTAGACCAGGCGTACATGCATTTAACCTTCGACCATTCATTGGATTTGGTCATCGGGTCAATAGTATCAAATATTAAATTATCATTTAGACAACCAAACAGGTAAAACAGACCTTCATACTAACAGAAAAACTTGCGTACATGACCTGAGACCAGATGTGAGACTTGATCATAGCTACAGCTCACGTCCATATTGATAAATCTCAATGTTTGTGTTCTAATGACTGTATGCCCACTTTGTGTTGTATGTTAATTTAATAAATGCTAATTAAAACAATCACAAAAACATGACAGAGATCCGCTTCTTCAGACAGCAAATAACACATAGAGAATTACAGTTTAGGAAATCTGTGCTGAACAACATGAGCTTTGACCTTCATCTGTACATGAAGAATCTCTAACAAATGTAGATTGTTTTTGATGTGATTCTGACCAAGATGAAAGTGAAACTCACAGATTTTGCTGCAGTTCATACAGTTAATCACATTTATTAATAGGAGTTTTATTTAACATGTACATTTTATTTAACAAACAAAGAGAGTATTAGTAAGGAAAAGTGACACTGTACCTGTGTGTCGCAGTTTCTCCGTGTTCAGTGGTTTGTTTATGTTAGTGTGAGATCAGGAAGAGGTTTGCAGGTGGAGTCTTTCACAAATGTAAAACTGCAAAACTGTAAAAACCTGTTTAGTAACATTAAGTACAGGTACAAGTTTAAGCAAGACTTTTGGAGAAAAATTTGACAATTTACCATAAAGATATTCAGCAGCACAGACAGAAATCTGTCTATTCATTTCTATCAGTAAACATATTCTGTGTGGTGTTACATCTGTAGTATGTATTATGTTTGTTGTCTATTTGACAGGTGTTTTCTCAACAGAATTATCATCATCTTGAGGTCACCTTTATCAGGTCACCCGTAATTTAGCCCTTTTAGCATCACATATGTCGTCCTTTTTCAGAGTAAAACTGAAATGATATGTGTGCCATTGTTTTTTCTGTATGCCAAATTATTTGTTTTCTCAGGATCTGTCAAGCCAGGTAAGAGGTCATGGATACTTCTTAAGGGTAACTGGACTCTTGATGGATTGGAAGCAACTGTTTGCTGAGTTATTTGCCACTGCATGTGTTAATTCTTTTTGAATAAATTCCTTTGTATGCAAGCTCACACTTAGCTGATGATTGGTAATAAGCTAGTTTGGCATGCTGTCCCGGGAGAGAGCCCTGAGCCCATGAGATCCTCGAGCCCGAGGCTCCCTCCCGTTGCAGGGCGAGAGGGGAGTTTGAGCTCAGGTAGATCTCGAGAACCCCCCTCCTGCTGCTTAGGGATTGATATGAGGGTGTGTTGTTGGTGGAATTTGACTATGGTGCTGATTTGGTTGAGTCAATTTACCCATGTCTCATGTTTTGGACTGTGGGAGAAACTGGAAGACCCAGGGAAAACCCACGTGAGCACTGGGAGACATGAACTCCACACAGAAATGCAGTCTGATCGGGTAGAGACCTGAACAAGAGGCATTCTTGCTGTGAGGCCACAGTGCTAACCACTGTGCCGCCATGCTGCCCTATAGAGGAAAAGAGGAGGAGACGGGGTGGAAGGGGGGATTCTACAAGGTAAGATGCTTGGTTATTTATACTGAGTTAGGAATCGCCTGATTGGTGGTTTGTACATCAGTTTGACTCGGGTGCAACCTAAGGCAGGGGCGGTCACCTCTGAAAATGGGCACCTACCCAAAAACGGGGGTGTTTTTGTGAAAGATGGTGCTGAATTGGGGTGATGCTCTGTCAGCCTAAAGCATTGTTAGAGCACCTGTTTTGAAGCTACAGTAGTCTGCCTGAATAATGATCTTGTCCAGGTCTGGTCAAAAAAAGTGATCAAATTAACAATAATGATAAGACAGCCTACAGGAGTGAGGTGAGCAGGCTGGCTTTATGGTGTAAGGACAACAACTTCCACCTAAATGTGGAGAAGACGAATATTTCAATATTTCTGCAGTGGAAAGCATGAGCAGCACTGGGCGTGCAGATCTCCGAAGACCTGTCTTGGAACCACAACATTGCATCACTGGCCAGAAAGACCCAGCAACGACTGTACTTCTTTTGCAAACTGATGAGAGCAAGAGCCCCACCTTCCGTTATACACACCTTCTACAGTGTTACCATCAAAAGCATCCTGACCTGCTGCATCACCATGTGGTACATGGCCTGCACAGCGACATGTCGGAAGACTTTGCAGCACATTGTGAGAACAGCTGAAAGAATCATGACTGTCTCCTTCACCACCCTCTTAGACATCTACCGCTCCCGCCTTACCCGGAAAATCATTCAATTCAATTCAGCTTTATTTGTATAGCGCTTTTACAATGTAGATTGTGTCAAAGCAGCTTCACATAAATGGTCATAGTAACTGGAACAGTGTAGTTCAGTTTTTAGTGTTTAAGTTCAATTCAGTTCAGTTTAGCTCAGTTCAGTGTGATTTAATCATTACATAGAGTTCAAACACTGAAGAGCAAATTCATCTATGCGTAGCTCTACCAATCTTGAACCATGCGAGCCAGTGGCGACAGCGGAGAGGGAAAAAAAACTTCACCTGATCAGGATCGCAGGTGATCCATCCCACCCATCTCACAGCTACTTCAGCCAATTGCCATCAGGGAGGATTCTTCTGGTTCTGGTCTCCGGGCCAGAACCAGAAGGCTCAAAAACAGTTTCCTCCACCAGGCGGTCAGGAGACTCAACTCCCTCCTCTGCCTCCACCCCTGGCTACTACTACAAACAGACAAATTGAGACAAATTGTCTAGAGAGCCCCCTCACTATAACCCAAAGAAAATACAAAGAAAAATATGCTGAGAAATTAGTTTATTTCACTTAATTATTAAGTAATGAGTTACTTAATATTAAGCAATTATATTAAAAATTATAGGCAAATGCTGCATCAAGTCATTCTCTGTGTATGTGTGTGTGTGTGTGTGTGTGTGTGTGTGTGTGTGTGTGTGTGTGTGTGTGTGTGTGTGTCTCCTCAAGTTCTGAGGAAAATAATAGTTTGGTTTTTGTATAGAACAGAGAGATAAGTTGAAAGACTATTGAGTCTGATGATTAAACAGCTGATGTAAGAAGTCAGTGAGAAGTACATTTAACATTAAGAAAATCAAAAGTGCAGGTTATAATGTTTGCTTCTGATTATGTTGATGATTTAGTCAGAGTACAGTAATAAATCAAATCAAATCAGGCCTTTATTTGTCACATACACTTTCGTACAGTGAAATTGAAGTTTAAGTTTGTTAAGTCAAGTTGAGTTTAAGTTAATTAGATTTTCGAGGTTAAACTGATATGATGTATGATGACGAAATGTTCCTAAAATTTACAAATTTAGGTTTATTGAGTTAGAAATTATAAAAAATTGGGAATTAATGTAGGTTTAATGGCAAATAATGCTTGCTGTCTTATTTCTATTAACAGATGTTTTAGTTTGAATTTTACTTACAGTAGTTTTGATCTCTGTTGAATTAGACCTAGATTATGTTTAACCTGTAAACAGTGGGAACAAAAGAAATGGATTTACAACCCATCTTCTTGCAGGATAATGAATTGGAAATAGTTCTGTATAAACTAAAGTACCTTTCTTGGTTTTTAGGTATCAAGTTATCTCTAGATCTAGTCTCTACGAGGTGACGGAGGGTCTGGCACAATGTCAGAAGTGCAACAACAATGCTTTATTCATTTAGCCCAGATTCCAGGAAATACATTTTATATTTTCTTTGTAAACTTAGTACAATCAGCTCACTGTAGCCAAGACTGAGAGGAGTGCTTGCACAATTTCTGTTAGTGATACACAGGAATGTGTTGCAACAGTACAATTAAGTCATTGTTTGAATGAAAAGTTGTGTTGTTAGTGGACTTGACTGACACAGAGTTTACAAAGGTGGTAAATAAACATGGTAATTGTGCTGAACTGAACTTTTGTGTTGCTAAAAAGTTTAATGAATGTTATTGCAAAACTGTGTCATTATGCCAAATTAAAGTTACAGAATATTATTGAGGGTTCGGTTGATGAATGTTTTTTAAACAGGTGAAGACAACAGATGTTTATGTAGGTTATGTGTATACAAATCTTGTGGTTCTTAGGTCGAGTAGATCGCATTTTGTGTCTGATCAGAGGAACTCTTAAGGCTCGCTTTTCGTTTGCGTTTATCGTCAGCGTTTTACGAGACGTTTTTCTGGATTCAAACCCAATCGATTTTCACTGGCGTCGAGCAGAAGAGTATGCAAAATCACTCCTTAATGTTAGATGGCGCTACACAATTTTAAGCTTTTGACATCCGCTTGAAACACAGAAGAAGAAGACAAAAAGTTTACCCACTTGTTGTTATGGATGGTTTAAGTAGCAGCTCCAACGTCATATCGCCACTGGGCATTTTCTTCAATGTGCACTCGCATTGACAGTTTTGCGCTTGAGCACCTCCAAGTGCTGTTAACTGTAGCTTCAGCAGCTCTGTGCACGTGAACAAAAATGGCAATCTGATTGGTGGAGAAGGTTTTGAGGCGTTTCTTTAAAAATTACACTTTTACACCTGCCGTTTTGTACGTTGGTGTGCACGATCACAATGGCGCCCTTTATTTTGTCACAGGCATTAAACGTTAATGGAAACAAAAACTGTCTCGTTGTGCATGGGCCTTTAGCATTAGCCTGTGTAGCAGATTTACTCTGGTTGTGCATCTCGCTATTAGTTTTACTCGATCTTTGTGCTGCATTTGACACCATTGACCACAATATCCTCATAAATCGCTTAAAGTCTACAGGTGTCCAGAGATAGGCTCTACAATGGTTTAAGTAATACTTATCTGAACGTTACCAGTTTGTGAATATTAATGGACAGCCTTCACAAATCAGTCCAGTAAAGTATGGGGTGCCTCAAGGATCAGTTTTAGGCCCTTTGCTGTTTACAATTTACATGCTACCACTGGGAGACATTATTAGAAGACATGGGATCAGCTTTCACTAAATGCAGATGATACTCAATTATATATTTCCACTAAACCTGATAAGATGTCTGAACTGTCTAAGCTAACTGAGTGTATTAGAGATGTTAAAGACTGGATGACCAACAATTTTCTTCTCTTAAACTCAGACAAAACAGAATTATTACTTATTGGGCCTAAATCCTGTACACAGCAGATCTCAAAACTCAATCTACAATTAGAGGGATACAAAGTTAGCTTTAGCTCTACTATAAAAGATTTGGGTGTCATATTAGACAGCAATCTAACTTTTGAAAATCATATATCCCATGTCACAAAAACTGCCTTCTTTCATCTGAGAAATATCGCTAAATTAGGAAGTATGCTATCCATCTCAGATGCAGAAAAGTCCATGCTTTTATGACTTCTAGGCTGGATTACTGTAATGCTCTATTTGCTGGCTGCCCAGCATCCTCTATTAACAAACTTCAATTAGTACAAAATGCAGCAGCCAGAGTTCTTACCAGGTCTAGAAAATATGATCATATCACCCCAATTTTATCCTCCTTACACTGGCTGCCTGTTAAGTTTTGTATTGAATTTAAAATATTACTTCTCACCTATAAAGCTCTAAATAATTGAGCTCCTGTTTAAAGCATACACTTAATGCATCACTTAGCGGGTTTCCACACAGGTTTTTTACATCTTGCTTATATACACTATGAACAGCATTATTTTTTTTCTCCATTTCCACCAGGGGATACTCATCTCAAGGTCCTTAGACTATGTGAAGTCGCTGATTGGATCCAAGACCAGTGACATGATGATCCCAAGGTTTCCATATCCGGGACCAGGCCGTATCCTGAGCAGCTGCTGCGCCGGTCATGGAAGAGTGGAGAGCATGAGACTGATTCCGGTGACACTCCAGGGACAGATGAGTCTTCGCTGAGGCCAGCTCCCAGCCTCCACAAATGTTTTTAACATTTGACATGCTTTCATGCACATCTCGCTCAGAAATTGTCAAGAAGAACCCGTCTTGCAATGAATAAATTCCTACCCTGACCTTAATGTCCAGCTTTATTGTGGATCCTCAAAAGAGCCCAACTCACAAGGGAAGTTGGAACGAAATACTGCCGCCTCTTTTTTCCTGTCAAGGCATCTTTTGTCACCCTGTATAACACTCTATCAATTATTTTAAGCTTCTCCCACTGTTTCAGAGTTTTGAGCACCTCAAATGTCTCACCAGCTCTCTCACAATTAGAAGGCTTCTTTGCTATATCATGAGAGGATGTCATCACCTTGCTGCTTCTTTCGCAACTTACGCAGCGAGAACACAGGCAGTGAACTGGGACCTGTAGTCAACAACTGGTGATTATATTATCTCCAGATGCTCCCGCTTCCCATTGTGTAAGTAAGAGAACAGTGTTCTAGCGGCCTACAGGTTTGTTGTTTAACAGTGCAGATTTTCGCACTTAACCTAAAGGCATCCTGCATCCTGAACAGTGTTTTCTTAAACTTTTGCTGACTCTTTAAACAAAACACTGTATGGTTCAGATATCAGTCTTTGACCACCGCTCTGATGAACGAAGGGCTGTCTACTTAAAGCATCAGCGACCACATTTTTTACTTCCGGGTATTTTTTAAATGTTAAAGCTATAGGGGGCCGACTTAGACACCCACCGTTGCTTGCATGTGTCTGGGCAGGGTACTTAGTTTGTGCCTTGGTGAGGGCTTTGCTGTCAAAGGCAATAGGGCCTGCCTTACTATAACCATCCAAGGGCTCATCGGTGGAAAAAAATGGATGGTCTGCTGAAATTTGGGTGTGCCAGCACAACAGACTCTGGTAAGGATGACTTTCTGGAAATTCTGGAAAGCCTTACTATGTTCTCTCATCCCGTTAGCGGGGTTTAATTTCTTAAAGTTAATTTCACCCCTTTGAGATGTTTTTTTTTTTTCATTTAGGCGCTGCTGTCAAGTTAAACAGGGGCTTAGCTACACTGGAAGAGTTAGGAATAAACTTCTGATAATACCAGAAATCCATGGGAGTCGTAAAGGCAGTGAACTTTCTGTCGTTCTCGAATACGATGATGTTATGAATCCCAAAGGTCAAGTCCATTGTACTGAAGATGGCGTTGCCTCCCATGGCTGCCACACGCAGCACGCTGTGTAAGCCTAATTTGCGCATCCAGGAAGAAGGGTTTTCACTCCCTTCTAGTTGGTCCAGCCGTGGGGCTGGAGGATAAACCAACTCCAGCCACAACCGAAGCAGCCTGGGGAAGCACAGCCACAAAGTCTGCTTCTAGATTCTTCACCGCGTTCATCAACCCGGAGGGAGGAGCAGGCTCGAATCCTCATCAGACATTGACAACCCACCCTGCAAGGATGGTGAGGATGAAAGCACATGCAGATGCAGAAAAAAGTGCCCTCAAATCTGCGTGAGCTTACTATGTACTTCCAGGAAGAAGGGGATGGAAGGCTTTGAATCCTCCACATAACACCCATCTAATCGGTCTGGTCACGGGGCTGGGGGATAAACCATCACCAGGCCCGCAGCCGAAGCAGCCCGGGAAAGCACGTCCATCATGCCTGCTTTTTAGATGCAAATGTCGTGCTCTTCACCCCGGAGAGAGAGAGCAAGCAGGCAACCATCCGAAGACAGAGCTCTTCTCTTCAACTGAAGCTTGGATGGAGCGAGTGGAGGAGCGAGAGGTCTGCAGCCCGAAGGCGGCGGATTTGCTCCCACTGTAATCCTCAGATCTGCCCGAGTACCAACCACAGTGCGGGGGACAACTGGGGTGGGTCGCTCTTTTGCAAGAGCGAGCCGCGACCTTAACTGCGCAACAGACATGACATCACAGTGACGGCATGCACTGCCTGCGAGCACCGCATTAACATGCTGGACCCCCAGAAATGATAGGGATAGGAAACCACCGCATCCAGAAACGCATGGTAAAAGCGACGTCTTGAAAAAGACGCGCTGCAAAACCTTGTTGCTCTTTTAGGAAAAATTCTTCCCTATATACAAACCGCTCTTGGAGGACCAGACATAAAGAACGCCAGGAAAGAGAGAAAAACCCAGCTCGACCATCTGCTACTGCGTATACGCGCTCTGGACTGGGAGAAGCTGCTTCTCGATGTCTCTCTGTAGACACAAGTTGGAGAACCCTCAAAGACTCTTTCAGAAGCACATGAAAGGCTCTGAAAGCGAAAAGGATGTTGAGCATTGCACTAGCCGCGTCTTATATACTGGACTGATTGTCATTGATTCATTTGGCATTTCATTGGCCCGATTTTATACTCTTTCAGATGATTGGTTTCTGACGAAAACCCAAAGTGGAAGGTTTTCCACATAACATTGGAGTTCCCCATCCGAAGGGGAACTGCTGTGCAATATTATCAACAGCATTACTAGAAGTACAGGCAGTCGGACCAGCAGGTTGGTTTGTTGAAGTATCATGTGATTGAGGACTATAAATTAACGCTCTAGGTTTACCAGCAGAAACCAAGAGTTTGTCAGTATCAAACCTCAGAAAAGTGTCTTTTTTCGGTCTCTTACGAATCAGCTAGAGGAACATTGTTGAAATTAATTTTTTAGCCTTCACTTACAGCACTCGAACACCATGAACACATAGAACAACTCCAGTGGTCAGCTGCAGCTGACTCTGTTGATCCAGTAGGTCACGGCACCATTTTAATGTAGCAGTTTTACTCTGGTTGTGTGTTTTAGTCAATAAGACGACAGTGACGTTGGAAGTCTCAGGTTTGATTTATTATGCAAAAACACAGAGCACAATTAGTACGCTGAAAAACATGTCTCTCTCTTTTCCCACTCAGGCTCACATTAGCAGAGTGAGAGAGCATACATCTAACTCAATACTTCAATACTGAAGATGGCACTGGCTGCCCACACACTACATGAGTTACTGTGTGTGTCACTAATATGTGCTCTCCATAAAACAACATTCGTCAACATGGTTCAGCATAGAGTACATGCCTATTACAAGCCATATACATAATAATTAAGAAAACAATATGTAAAACAAAAGTAATTGAAAAAAGTTAATTTTGACGAAGTTCACAAATACTTTTGTATATTTTATACTTATTAGCCCAGCTATAACTGGATGTTTGGTTTTAGAGTTGGAGCTATGTTCACAGATGTGACTGAATCAATGGAAGAGTTTGTGAAAGAAGCTTGGAGTATGTTTGTAGTTACATCAGAGGATGAAAGTTAAAAAGCATGTGTTGTATGCTTTTGGAGGACTTGTAAGGATTGTGCTTTTGTGTTTGATAGTCTGGTCTTTGGTCTGCTGTTGTTTCTCATATGTTTTTACATCTGATTGCAGAAAAAGCACCTGCTGATGCTGGCAAACCATCTTGGAAGCTGGATGGCTAGATGACCACATCAACCCCTGATGTGAGTAGAAGGTGAGTAGAAGGCCCTGATCATAGAGACCGGCATGTCCATGACAGGGTGAAGAGACAATTGTGACCTGCCAGAGAGCATGCATCACCACTCCCACTTTTCTGTAGCGACCTCACTTTTGTTGACCAGAAGAGAAGTATTGATTGTCACGTTGGTCAAGGTGTGGGACAGAGAACATGGATTTTCTGATGGATGTCCGCTCCAGAATGGAGTAACAGATATCTATTCTTATGTCTTTATGATTATTAAAAAAGTTAAATGTTATGGACCTAGATTATGTGATGACCAGAGTACAGTAATATGGTAGGATATGACAAGCTGAGAAGATTACAAGTTAATACGATTTTAGAGGTTATACTGGTCTGATGTTTGATAACAAAATGTTCCTATAATTGACAAATTTAGGTTTATGGAGTTGTGTTTAATAATAGTACGTGGACTGTGGATGTGAGTTGAGAACTTTGGTAAAGTAGAACCTGGAAAATAAGGTAAGTTTAATGGGAAACAGATTGTACTGTGTGTGTGTGTGTGTGTGTGTTCTGTTAGTTTGTGATTGATTGCTGTTTAACTTCTGTTAACAGATGTTTTAGTTTGAATTTTACTTACAGTAGATTTGATCTCTGTTGAATTAGACAAAGATTATGTTTAACCTGTAAACATAGGGAACAAAAGAAATGGATTTGCAACCCATCTTCTTTTAGGATAATGAATTGGAAATAGTAGCTCTGTATAAACTAGTGTACCTTTTTAGGTATTAAGTTATCTCTAGATCTAGTCTCTACGAGGTGACGGAGGGTCTGGCACAATGTCAGAAGTGCAACAACAATGCTTTATTCATTTAGCCCAGATTCCAGGAATACATTTGATATTTGCTTTGTAAACTTAGTACAATCAGCTCAATGTAGCCAAGACTGAGAGGAGTGCTTACACAATTTCTGTTAGTGATACACAGGAATGTGTTGCAACAGTACAATTAAGTCATTGTCATGAAAAGTTGTGTTGTTAGTGGACTTGACTGACACAGAGTTTAGAAAGGTGCTAAATAAACATGGGAATTGTGCTGAACTGGACTTTTGTGGTGCCAAAAGCTTAATGAATGTTAATGCAAAAATGTGTCATTATGCCAAATTGAAGTCACAGAACATTATTGAGGGTTATGTTGATGAATGGTTTTGAAACAGAAGTGAAAGAAGTGAAAGAGTTTGTGAAAGAAGCTTGTAGTTTGTAGTTACATCAGAGGATGCAGCCATGAAAGCTAAAAAGCATGTGTTGTATGATTTTGGAGGACTTGTAGGGATTGTGCTTTTGTGTTTGATAGTCTGGTCTTTGATCTGCTGTTGTTTCTTATATGTTTGCTGAGATTTGACTTAATCTGTCTCTGCTGCAGAATATCTTTATAGTGAGCAGCTGTTTTGATGCCATTGGATCAAATGATGTCTCATTTTACCCCAGAATGTGTTCCTTAAACTTTACCTGTCAGACCAGAACAGCAGTTTTTTTTTCCTGAAGGACTCCACCTGCAAACCTCTTTCTGCTCTCATACTGGCAGAAACAAACCTCTGAACACAGCAAGAGTTCGGCAAGAGGTACAGTATTCAATTTCCTTACTAAAATACTCTTTAATTTACATTTGAAAGAGATTTCTTTTTAATTATGCATGTACTGATGAAAGTCAAAGCTCATGTTGTTCAGCACAGATTTGCTAAATTTAAATTTTTAATGTATTCTTTACTGTCTGAAGAACAAATGCCAGTAATTTAGTTTTGTGTGATTCAGCAGAGCTTATTGTCATTATAACTGTGTAAGAAAGACAGAGATATGTATATTTATAAACATCCAGATGCACAGTTGAATCCAGAAGAACTAAAGCTTTAAATGTTTCAGTTCCAGCTGCTTTTACAACAGAGTGAACTAAAGCTGAATCAGTGTGTTTGTACATTGACACAGTGTGTTTGTTCATTGAGTCACAGTGAATCTGAATGACTGTTTTTGTTTATTGTCTCAGGGGATTTGAATTCGTGTGTTCGTAACTCAGTGGATCTGAATCGGTAGGTTTGTTCATTCAATCACAGTGAAGCTGAATCTGTGTGTTTGTTCATTGACTCAGTGAATCTGAATCAGTGTGCTTTTTCACTGAATCATATTGAAGCTGAATCTGTGTGTTTGTTTATTGACTCAGTGAAGCTGAATCTGTGTTTGTTCATTGAGTCACAGTGAATCTGAATCAGTGTTTGTTCATTGAATCACAGTGAATCTGAATCAGTGTTTCTTCATTGAGTCACAGTGAATCTGTGTGTTTGTTCATTGAATCAATGAATCTGAATCAGTGTGCTAGTTCACTGAATCATATTGAAGCTGAATCTGTGTGTTTGTTTATTGACTCAGTGAAACTGAATCTGTGTTAGTTCATTGAGTCACAGTGAATCTAAATCAGTGTTTGTTCATTGAATCACAGTGAATCTGAATCAGTGATTTTTCATTGAGTCATATTGAATCTGAATCAGTGTTTGTTCATTGAATCACAGTGAATCTGAATCAGTGTTTCTTCATTGAGTCACAGTGAATCTGTGTTTTTGTTTGTTGATTCAGTTAATCTGAATCAGTGTGTTTGTTCATTGAATCACAGTGAAGCTGAATCTGTGTTTTTTTATTGACTCAGTGAATCAGTGTGTTGTTCATTGAATAGATGAAAAGATGACCAACTGAAGACTGAAAAATAAGACAAGGGAAAAAAACAAGATATCATCATGTCCGGGAGCGAAGACAAAGGTGAATCACACACAGATTATTGAATCATTAAATCTCTCTGTAAAAAGTATAGTTCACCTAAAACATGTACATTCAGCCATCATTTACTCGCCTTTTGACTTGTTTCCAACAACTTTTATCACAAAAGAAGATATTTTTATTGACCTTATTCTGAAATGTAGAAGTGCGCTCGTTTTTGCGATTGTTTTAGAACTTCTGATTCAGTTGCCTATGGGAGAAATTACTAGGAATAATAAATGAAGGAAAATGGTCAAACTACCTGGTCTACAAACAAAGTAGAATAGTATAAGAAAACATCAAGCAGCATAATGATTTCTTTTTAACATCTAAAATTGAATGTAAGTGAATGAGTGGAAATCTCGAGCTAAAAATTCAAATGGCCGAGGCACCTCATATATGAAGAATAAGATCAATAATGTTGGAAACTTGTGACCACTGATATCTGTTGTAGGAAAATAAATAATTATGTCAATTGTTAATGTTTTTACTATTCTTCAAATGTAGATAAGGGATAAATTAGCCTGCACAGTACACATTAGTAAAAAAAAAATAGAAACTTTATACCTTTTATCTCTTAAGACTAATGTAGATTCTCTTTAACAGGTTCAGCTGAGAGTGAAGATGAACTGAGGATTGTTCTTCTGGGAAAAACTGGAGTTGGTAAAAGTTCAACAGGAAACACAATCTTAGAAAAAGAGGCATTTAAAGCAGGAATATCAGAAGAATCTGTTACTAAAGAGACTCAGAGAGAATCATGTGAAGTCAATGGCAGACACATCACTGTGATCGACACTCCAGGACTGTTTGATACTGAACTCAGTAATAAGGAGATCCAGAGAGAAATCAGCAACTGCATCTCCATGATTCTGCCTGGACCACATGTGTTCATCATCGTGCTCAATTTAGGACAGAGATTCACTAAAGAGGAAGAAAAATCAGTGAAGTTCATCCAGAAGACGTTTGGTGAAAAATCTCTAATGTTCACCGTTGTGCTCTTCACCAGAGGAGACTTCCTGAAGGACAAAACCCTTGAAGAGTGTTTGGGAAAACCTGGATCTGTGGTCCGAAAACTGCTTGAAACTTGTGGAAACAGATTCCATGTGTTCAACAATAATGAGCCTGAAGACCGAACACAAGTGTCTGAACTACTGGAGAAGATAGACAACATGGTGAAGGCAAACGGAGGAAGCTTCTACTCATGTAAGATGTTCAGAGAGATGGAGAGAGAAAAACAAGAACAGCAGATGAAGATCCTGAAGAACAGAGTCAGAGAAACAGAAGAAAAGATGAAGAAACTAGAAAAAGAGAAAGACAAAATGAAGAAGGTGAAGGAGGAAGAACTAAATCAGGAAGAAGAGATGAAGAGAAGAGAAGAACTGAAAAGTCTAGAAACAGAAAAGGAGGTTTTAGATGAACAGATTCAGAAACTCAAGAGTGAAATGGAGGAAATAATGAAAGATAGTAAAAAAATAAAGAAGAAATGAAGAGAAGCTATTTATGAAATTGAAGAAACAAACCTTCTAAACAGAACTGAAGGAGACAAGTGGAACAGTAGAAAAATCCATGTTAGAGTTTGAGTAAGAAAAATTAATATACAATGTTTAAAAAAATAAAGAGAGCACAAAAATAACACATCCTGACAACAAAATCACACAAAATTAATCAATGGAAATCAACTTTACTAACCCATGAAGGTCTAGATGTGGAGTCACACTTAACATTTTAGCGGAAAAAACAGACTACAGGCTGATCCAACTTTGATGTAATGTCTTTAAACAAGTCAAAGGAGGCTTATTAGAGTGTATGGCCTCCACATGCCTGTATGACCTCCATACAATGTCAGTCCATAGCATCAGTGCCTTTGTCTTGCAGGAACTGCTGACACACTCCAGCCACATGAGGTCTAGCATTGTCCTGCATTAGGAGGAACCCTGGGCCAACTACACTGGCATATAGTCTCACAAGGGGTCTGAGGATCTCATCTCGGTACCTAATGGCAGTCAGGCTACCTCTGGCAAGCCCATGGAGGGCTATGCGGCCCTCCAAAGAAATGCCACCCCAAAATGGGTCATGCTGCAGGATGTTGCAAGCAACACAATGTTCTCCACAGTGTCTCCAGACTCTGTCAAGTTTGTCAGTGTGAACCTGGTTTTATCTGTGAAGAGCACAGGGTGCCAGTGGCGAATTTGTCTTGGTGTTCTTTGGCAAATGCCAAACGTCTTGCACGGTGTTGGGCTATAAGCACAACCCACACCTGTGGATGTCTGGCCCTCATACCACTCTCATGGTCTCTGTTTCTTACTGTTTGAGCAGACATATGCACATTTGGGGCCTGCTGGAGGTCATTTTACTGTGCTCTGCCAGTGCTCCTCCTGTTCCTTCTTGCACAAAGACAAAGGTAGCAGTCCTGCTGCTGGGTTGTTGCCCTACTACAGTCTCTTCCATGTCTTCTGATGTATTGGCCTGTCTCCTTGTAACACCTTCATGCACTGGACAATACGCTGACAGTCACAGCAAACTTTCTTGCCACAGCTCGCATTGATGTGCCATCCTGGATGAGCTGCACTACCAGAGCCACTCGTGTGGGTTGTAGACAGGGCCGGCGCGTCCATAGAGGCAACCTAGGTGGCCACCTAAGGTGGCAAAATAGAGAGGGCGACGTCCGTGTCACCTCCCTCACCACCCACGTCCTCACAACACCCCCACCCCCATCCTCTATTTCATCCGTAACCCCCCGGAACTCCATCACATGCTACCACCGAAAGCACTGCCAGCATTCAAAAGTGACCAAAACATTAGCCAGAAAGCATAAGGACTGAGACGTGATCTGTGGTGAACACAGTGTCTTGCTAATTGCCTATAATTCCCTCTTTTTGTCTTTTCCATTTGCACAGCAGCATGTGAAATTGACTGTCCATCAGTTTTGCTTAATAAGTGGGTAGTTTGATTTCACAGAAGTGTGATTGACTTTGAGCTACACTGTGTTGTTTGAGTGTTCTATTTATTTTTTCAAGCAGTGTATAATGATTCGGTGGAAAACGTGATTTGAAACCAAAATCGATTAACTTCAAGAAAACATTGTGATAAAACAGACAAAATTAAATAAAATTCTTCAGCAGTGAGACCTAAAGGAAATGATTGATTCTAAAAAGGCACAACATGAAAACACTCTTTACAAAAACAGCAAAGACCTTGCCTTAAAAGAAAAAGATTAAAAACAATGAAGTAGGAGTTTGATTTGTTTGGGAAGCAATGAATACAGAAGATTATCACAGACACTCCTTTCATCATAGACATAATGAAAGATGTGAGAAAGATCCTGAGTGATGCTTATGGTACTGTTTCTGTAGATCCCTGGAGGGAGAGCAGGGATGTTTTTACTGTGCAGAGTTATCAACACTATGTAAGTTTGACTAAATATTGAATTAATAGCTCTGTATTGTGGTGTTTTTCAGTTAAAAAAAAAACTTTTACATGTTTTTCATGCATAAGAAGTCTTTAATAATTAACCCATAAAGTGTCAAATACTAAGAAGTTGTTTGAAGAATTAACTGCCATATTATGAGCACAGTATAGACCAGTGTTACAGACTGCTGAGACAAACACATCCTGTTATTGAACATAAGAATGACAGGATGTATGAGCCATGTGTGTGCTAAGAGGAGATATTTGCCTTAAAAGGTTAACTTTTAAGAGAAGATGCACGGAAGACAACTGTGGTATAAAAGGATGTGTCTCTGAAGGAGAGTTTAGAGAGTTGAACCTCTCCTGCGCAGTGTATTGCTTTTGGTTTCTTTCCTGCTTGAGCAAATAAAACTTATAATTTTGACAGATTGACTCCGAACCCATTTATGAACATGCACTGGACCCGTTGAAGTCCAACAGTATCAATTTACTTAACCTTTAAAAACATGTTCAGAATTATTCTTACTGAAGAAGATACAGCCCAGATCAGATCATTAGTCTCAGATGTTGTTGAGTAAACAAACTAAATGATTCATTTAACATTTCAAAGTTGGGCTACAACATCAGCTTACTACACCGACGCACTGGTCACATCAAAAGAGCAGTAGAATATAAGGAAGGACCTGTGAAACATG
This sequence comes from Danio rerio, assembly GCF_052040795.2. Lineage (NCBI taxonomy): Eukaryota > Metazoa > Chordata > Actinopteri > Cypriniformes > Danionidae > Danio > Danio rerio. Next base: position 3,713,386 of record NC_141023.1, read on the forward strand.
TTCAAGGGCAAATTCTTCATCGATCTAGTTCTCTCAATCTGTAAAAGATCAAACAAAACCATCACTGACCTTCACAGATTGTTCAGAGAAGCCAATGATCCTGTAATACACAGAAGACAGAAGTGTACTATAGTATTTTCCAGAAATACTGCTGTGTAGCAACTGCTGTGTTTGGCCAATTATGTCACTTTGGCCAATTTTGTTTATAGAATTCCCTTTTACCTTATGTGTTTGGACTGTGAACCCCATGTGAACACGGAGAGAACATGTAGACATCACACAGAAAATCCTCTTGGTCAGGCCGGGAATCTAACCAGTGACCTTGCTGTGTGGCAACAGTGTTGACCATTTCTTTTTCATAATTTTGGCTTTATTTTCAAATTATTACAACTTTATTTTCATCATTTGAAATATTTTCACTTTATTCTCATAATACACATATTTTTTGATTTCATACATGGCACTAATATGGTTTCAATTCAATTCAAAATGCCATCATACTTTTAGACTTATATTACAAACATTAATGTCATGCTTTTTTTACTGAACTAAATAAAACTGGAACTGAAAACAATTCAGTATTTCTAATTGTGAACAGGAAAGCAATCTTTATTCACTTTAATTGTTTGTTAAATTTGTGTTCTGAAGATAAAGATCTTATAGGTTTTAAACCACATGAGGCTCAGGTATACAACACATCCATCAGTTGTCGATGATAAACAGCCATTAACTTCAAATGTTGTGGATCCTTTATGTCCATGTCCAACAAGTCTTACTGACTTTGAATCATTGGTGAGAGATGGTGGTACCATAAACAAATATCAAAATATCTATAACCAAGAATGTGTTTAGATAGATCTACAGATTTAGCATCAAAGATGAAACCATGGGTAAGATAGCTGTAAGATAGCTAGACACACTGATAGTGATGGTAGCGTTATCAATTTTTGCCTTCGAACCCCAATGCTAAAAACTAATATTGATGCAATTTTAACACCAGGTAATAATCACATTAAAATCTTTTTAACAGATAAAATAAAAAAATCTACAGAGCAGCGATCAGTTATCTGCTGATAAAGCTGTTGAGATTAAAGCATGGTTTGATCATCACATGCAAGGATGTAAATATACATGTTCGATGGTATATTTGATCAACTCTACATTGATAGTTTCAGTTTCATTTCGATGGCTCTGTCAACTTGCTGCATTAAATCTCACCATAACTGAAAAAGGCTATTTTCTGCATAATTTCAATAGTTCGAAAAATGATGAATATGTTGGTCTCTTCTCTAACAAAAGGTAGAGAAGGTCAGGCAAAGTTTGATGCGAAGTACAGTACTATTCTCCTCTGTGCCTTTGACTTCAAGAAACAGTACTAAAAAGGCAAAATCAATGTCATCTTGCAATGCTAAGCATGCATGAAACTCCTAAAGTGTGCTAAAATCGACCTGTACATTTTCATGACTCTTCCGAGTTGTTGTATTGGGGTTGTTTAAATTTGACAAACACATTCTCATTCTCTAGTGTCTCGACAAAATGGTTGGAGTGCGTAAAAAGATAAGAAATGTGGAGATTCATCACACTTTGAATCATGGCGAAATGCAAACCGGTCAATATTTTTTTTAAGATGGACAATACAAACAGGCCAGGTCAAGGTATGATCTAGAATTTAATGGCTGTTTGCACCATGGACACCAATGCCACTTTGAGCCCCACAAAGTCCACACTCTGTCAGCTCTCCCCATGAGTTCTCCCCTTCTGAGTTCTCAGAAGACAGTCTGACCAAAAGTTGAAATTCAGCAAAACATGTATGGTTTCAAAGTAGAGGTCATATGCGAGTGCAAATGGACCAAAATGAAACAGACAGACCTTGCGGTGATAGATATGAGCACTTATTTGGCTCTCTCTAGAGAGGGGAAAAACAGTTATCTTGATTTTACTTCCTTATACCCATTTTGTCAATCAAGGAAGAGCTCTCTGATAATAAACTCTATAATAATTTTCAATGACTTTCAACCAATCAAAAAATATTATGCGCTTATTAAACCCACTGTGGTTCCATCCCGTAAATTACAACATCCGGTCATCCCATACAGATTTGGAGGTAAACACATGTTCCTACTATGTCAACCTGCGCACACTCTGAAAACCAGACATCAAGCTGTTGTTACATGGATGATGAGAGGACTCTCTTGGGGTGCTGGTCAGTATTGAACTTTTAAAAGGGTTCAAGAAAGGGTATGTGGTGGTCAAGGCTGACGAAGTTTCGCATTTCCTTGAAAGGTCGAATGAGTTGTTTAGCGAATACATTAAAACGTTTTAGTGTTTAATACAACAAGCATCCTGTTACCCTTCAAATGTTGTCAAAAATGCAGAAAAGGAGATTTACATCCACAAATACTAAGGAAAACAGCATTTTTCTTGATCCCGCAAAGCATTGTCATAACCCTGACCAGAGTTCCATCAACAAGCTTTTGCTTAATTCATCAGGATCATTTCTGTAAAATTGACATGTTGAAATCTTTCACATTCATCTCAGGCGATGTCTGAGGAAAATCATTGCAAAACGCTTGCCATTAACATAAGCACATTTATGACAGCTCATGCTAGGTTGGAATTGTACAACCTGATTGACAAACTCGGTGACCGTTTGTTATACTCTAACATAGACAGCGTAATTTTTGTGTCTAAGGCCGGAGACTGGATGCTGTGTCTTGGTGATCATTTGGGAAAGCGGACGGATGAAACGAGTACCACACCATCGACAGTAAAGTGTGTGATAACACTATTGTGATCAGCATTAGCCGTTCCCGGCAGCCTGCGATCACACTGGTGTGATTAGAATGTTTAGTTTACCATTTCATCAGATGCAAAAAAATTAATCTGCTTGGTGTAGAGCCTGAAGAGGCACTCAGCATTTGTGAAAAAAATATGTAACCAACAGGTCCTTATGTCTGTTTAAAATACAAATTGTCTAGCAGATACACACTACAGAAGTGCTTTTGTAGACCTCTGCTGTGGGCATTTCAGTTACTGCAAACTCAGGAACCTCCCTATGTTGCACTGTATTGCATTACTGGTCATTATGGTGGTACTTGGAGAGATTTTTTTTTTTCTGAGGTGATACTTGGTGAAAAAAGTTTAAAAACCACTGCACTAGAAGATGTGGACATGACAAGAAATTATGCTGACTATCAGGGCTGGAGTGGGACTCCTTTTTTGCTCTAGAGTTTCAAGCCTTAGACCGGCCCACCTCAATCGACAACTGACTATATTAAAATAATGTTATTTCCTATTCATTTTCTAATGACACTAACACATCTTTTTCAAGGACACAGCTGCTTTAGAACTTTCAATTTTTTTCATAAATATGAGAACATTAATTCTTCATAGATATCCAGTCCTTTATAACGGTCGTCACACACACACACACACACACACACACACACACACACACACACACACACACACACACACACACACACACACAAATGTACCCCTTACACAAGTAACCCAAACAGTATTATATGTCTTAACACTGAAAATGAAAAAAAAAATTAACATGGTAAGGATTGATCTCGGATCGGCGGCAGTATGCTAACCACTAGACCAAGATGGCGCTGTTAGGGTGATGTGTTCAGGATATAAAATAAGTATTGCACTCTGCTGCTATTGATGTCTACTCTTTTATTACCCCACTTTTTTTCTCCCCTTTTTAGATTTCTGATCAAGATATGTCAGATTTATTAATGTAGTGAATCATCTGATTTTCATTGAGCAGGTGTAATATTCATTAATATTAATTAATATTCACTAAGTTGCCACTGTATGGGGTGGAATGATAACTTAGTTACATCTTCATTAACCTGCGGACTGCATTTTGATTACGGGGCTGCAAGAAAATAAATAAAAAGAGCGGAGCTGCGGCAAAATAATGAATAAAAATAGTGTGGCTATGGTCAAGTAAATAAATAAATGAAAAAAGTGCAACTGCTGAGAGTGCAAGCAGCAAGGGACACCGACCCTCGCGGCCAAAAAACAGACTTAAGCCAATCCGGGCCTGCTGACTATAAGGCTCAGTCTGTAAAGAGAGGTTTGAGCTTCCCCGTAGAGAATGGTGCTAACAGTGTCAGTGACATGGGTTTGATAACCAGAGAGCAAGAACTTATAAAATAAGAAGAAAAAGAAGTGATCCAGAGAGTGAACCCCTGTTAAACATCACTGAGCAAAAATGAAGTATAGAGAGTCTCCAGAAGAGGGCAGCAAAACACAAGTGTTATAGAATACCTGACATAAACCTTAAGTATAAGACTATAAAGCAGGGCTGCCCAAACCTTTTTTTTAATGAAAAGCCGAAAACCAATTATCATGGGCCAAATGAGAGTCATGGGCCAAAGGTAAATATACCAAACTATATTACATTAAAGTTACTGTAGGTGATTTATATGCACATATTTAAACAGATAAAGCTGTAGTGATCTTGCTACCATGATATAAGCTGCAAATAACTATAATTAAATTACAATAACAGCTTTTACATATTGCTTTTTTAACTTTGCTGAGAGAAACAGAGATGTTTTTCCTGCTGTGTACAGTAGTTTTGTGTGTAAATTAAACATCTACCTGTGGGACGACAAATTTTACACTCAAAATTTAAACACTTTGATTGACATTCTCTCTTTGTATGTGTCATTATAAAAGGGAAGCCCCGCCCATTATTGACCATCTCTCCCTTATTAGCATAAACAGCCCTGAGTGAGAGACTGTCCATTGGAGTGTTTGAGTTGCTGAATATAATGCCATATGCAATGTGTAATAATGTCATTAAGCCAATCAAGACATTTTCAGCAATATAAATGGAATGGTTCATGTTTTTTTATTGTAAGAAGTTCAATTTAAAATGTACAGTTTTTATATAAAGTCTTTTTAATACAATAAATTATAGCATTAGTTAAATTATACAACTAATTCTATAATAAATTAGGAAATTACTATGACAACATTAGAGTTTGGTATATTTACCTCTCTCGCCCAGCACCCTTAATCAAGTTTGGGTTTTTGGCCCTTCAAAAGAAAACCCCCTGCTCTAGAGTCATCAGAGACTTATTTTACATCTTGCAATAAGGGGCAGAATAAGTCCACTTTAAAGTAAACGTTAACTGTAATAAATAAGTCTCATAATGCTTTAATTTGTGAAGCTGCAGTTCTACAGTCTGACCGCCAGAGGTCAGAGATGTGCAGAATCACAACAGAAAACACACACACACACACACACACACACACACACACACACACACACACACACACACTCTCAGCATTGTCAAATTTTAATATAGTATTTAGGTTTTTGTTTAGGTTTGAAAATGACACATTGTGATTTTCGTCCAATTTTCAAGCATAATGGAAAAGTAAACAGGCTAGCTGAGTTCATGAATTATCCTGAATGCTGGTTGCTAACACCAGTTGACTTCCTTAATGCTAATAAAAAATAATATGGTAGTCAATGTGTACCAGCTACCAGCATTCTTTAAAATAATATATTTTGTATTGAATCTCACATATGTTTATATATATATATATATATATATATATATATATATATATATATATATATATATATATATATATATATTTAAACTCATCATCCAACATGTGCATAGTCCACAAATACACAACATTGTAGGACCAGTGCAGTTTACAGTACAATAAGAGTGTTACGACTCTGGTCTAGGGCTAAGGACGTTTCATTAAAAAAAAAAATAATAATAAAAAAAAACTGGACAAATAAAAAAAAATTTAACTTTTTTGTTACAAGTTAAAATGACAAAAGGGAAGTACAAAGAAAACATTAAATCCCCTTAACTCATAACAGTAGCTTTAGATAGGATCCAAGAAAAAATATAGAAAAATGTGTTACCCATGAATGAGTTAACCAGCCACACTTGAAGGAGATAAAAGGAGAAAAAAATGTAAATTATATATATATATATATATATATATATATATATATATATATATATATATTTCACTATATGGGACGAGTAACACCTTGCAGCTGCCAGTCAGTGGCCTCACAGAGGAATTCACGGTCGTACGCACCAGAGAAGCCCTACAGTACAGGGACTCTAGAGATGGCAAGGTGTCATCAGCCTGCATTGATGTTAGGTCAGGCAGGAAATGGAATGCTGGGAAAGCAGTGGAGGTGGCAGAGTCACGCCTGGGACAAAAGGCTCTGGTGGGCACTAAGACCTTAGTTAGCCATGTCAAAGGCAAGGAAAGACACCACCTACCCCAGGGAGAGGTTTGAGCAAGTGTGGAGGAAGAGAGGGTAGCAGGGTAGTAGGACTCCGGCAGCAGGGAGCATGGACTAGTTGGGAGAATACACTGCAACGTAGGATGACCTGGGTGAACATCTTGCAGGCGAATTTCCAGCGAGTCCATTTCCTGGTACAAGCTGTCTACGATGTACTGTCAAGCCCATCAAACCTCCATGTTCGGGGAAAGAATGAGACACCTTCCTGCCTTCTTTGCTCTGGAAGAGGCTCTGTAGAACATCTCCTCAGCAGCTGCCCCAAGGCTCTGGCTGATGGTCGCTATCGTTGGCGCCATGACCAGGGGCCTCATCTACGAAGACTTGCGTGGAAATCTCACTAAAACATTGCGTACACACAAAGCTGTAAATGTGCATACGCAGAAAAAAATTCAGATGTATGAAACACTGCGTACGCCGAATCTCACGCATATTCTTTTGTACATCTGAATGAACGTGAAACTGAGCGCAACATGCACGAGCACAAAACCCCTCCCTGCCTCCTCCCCCGTATGAATATGCTAATGACTATGCTAATGGCAAAACCCAACGAAAAAGTTGCAGTACCCTTAGCAGTCTCAGTGGCGCACCTCATAAGAAGCATGAGATCATGTACTGACATGTTCGAGCATAAACTCGGCTCGAATCCAGCGTCTGATTAACTCTTTCTTCTTTTTTTCCCTGCTACATATCAGATTTTGCCCACTATTTATCACGAGAAAGACAAGTAGGAATCATTAATAAGTTTGTGCATCATATTTTATTTGCACATTTATTGAATGGAAATGTTTCTGATTCACGCATGCAAATTCATCTTCAGATAGTGTCTTTATAGCAATGTGCGTGCAGTAGATCGCTCAGATTACATTGGGAAAACAGGGCGACTGCTGCAAATTGTGCTTTAATGTTTAGCTGGTCAACTGTATGGTATGAAAATCTTACATACCTACTATATGAACCCGTACAGATGCCATTGCAAGGCTCAGACACTTTGTAGAGAAGAATTTAACACAACTGCCTCTAGGAGTCGCCAATGGAAATAAAACAGACACGCACAAAAAATGTGCGTACGCCTGCCAGAAAGCTGCCGTGAACCTGCACACATTCCCACGTTCAGTTCATTGTTAGTAAATCCAAACGTGAGCGATTCTGAGCGTGAAACCTGGCGTACGCAAAGTTTTTGTGCGTACGCAGCGTTGATACATGAGGCCCCAGGTGTTAAAGGCAATTGCTGCGAACTTAGCCTCAGCCATCAACACCAGCAAGAATCATCATGCTCCAAGGAAGCCAGTCCACTTCATCAAAGCTGGAGAAAAACCCCGGGCCCTCCCACACTTAACAACAGGCCTCCTTCATAAAGCCTAGGACTGGCAGCTGGAGGTCGACCTGGAAAAACAGCTGAGGTTTCCTCATCACATCGCTGCAACACATCTCCACCCAGATATTATAGCTATCTCAGAAGCTTCAAGACAGCTAATTATTCCGGAGCTTACAGTGCCTTGGGAAGAGCGTATTGATGAAGCAAATGAGAGGAAGCGCGCTAAGTACCAGGAATTAGTGGAGGAGTGCAGGGAGAGAGGCAGGAGAACTTTCTATGAGCCCATAGAAATAGCATGTAGAGGCTTTGTAGGGTGTTCACTTTGCAAAGCCCTCAGTCGTTTGGGCATTACAGGCATGCCAAAGAAAAGGGCCATTCGATCTGCAAGCAAAGCCACAGAGAAAGCCACAAGGTGGCTGTGGATTAGGAGGGCAGATCCGTGGACTGTTGTTGGGACACAAGTCATCAACCCCGGCTGGGTCACCTGGGTGAGAGTGTATGATGTTAAGAGACCCAAAACACCCAATGATCCCAAGATACATCACCGATGATGTGTCCCAAATGCATCCATTTTTCTTTCATAATATATATATATATATATATATATATATATATATATATATATATATATATATATATCATTAGACAAGACTACGAGAATTGCTATGCAATAGTACAATGGACTTTCTGATCTGAGAAGTGATCAGGAAACCAGCTGTTAAATTGTTCTATTCAAATTATCCTGATTAAATCTTCCTGACTGTATGTCATTGACAAGATCAGGGATGAATGCAGGAATGGCCTCTTCTCCTTTCACCCCAAGCCCCCCTTCTTGACCTTTAAAGAGCATATTGTAGGTTAGACACCCCAGTAAGACAATTTGTGTAAGAGTAAAGTAAGAACTAGATTCTCTTTAAAATATTTGTTAAAGTTTATTATTAAGCCGTTTGGAGTCGTTTAAAGTCATGGAAATTTACTTCCGCATTTGAAAAATCACCAGACCGGAAGTGACGTTGGATCAGGGAGTTGGCAGTTTTTTTAATTGGCAGCGTAAGCTTGCGCAGGTGTGCGGCATAGGCAATTAGCCCAGCATATAAGCGCACCTGAAGCCAGCAGACGCTATCCTTTTAAGCTGAAGATCCTTTCAAACAACTAAGGGACAGTCATTATGGCGACGGAGTATGGCACTTCCGTTCCCCTCCTCGGGGAACGAAGGGTTACTTCTGTAACCTCGAACGTTCCCTCTCGGGGGACGCGGCTCATCTCCTGATAGTGAAAGAAAGGCATCCACAATCTAGTGGGAACTTATTTCGGTACGGCACTTCCCTGCTGCCGACCGCTATAACAGACGAAGAGCTGCTCAGATGATCTAAACTCTGAGTGCGGTCCGGATAATACGCAAAACGCGAACTGGACAATAAAGAAGGGCTGGGTTTGCCTCCTCCGAGGGCAGCGCTTGCAGGCTCACTACCTCGTATTAAAACGGAGTGGTAGGAACCTTGGGCACATATCACGGGCGGGGTCTCAGGACGTGAGAGAAAGCCAGCCCAATTACAGGCACGAGTCACTGACTGAAAAATGCCTCCGGGTCCCCGACCCACTAATCGATATCAACGGGACCAGCAGAGCTGTCTTCAGGGACAGAAGATACTGAGTCGAGGATCGAAGGGATCTGACGCGGCTTGTGTAGCGAGGGCGAGATCCTAAGAGGGCATGAGAGGGGGCGGGGATTAATTCGCTTAACGCCCCTGAGGAACCGGATGATGAGGTTATGCGTTCCCACGGTGCTGCCAGCCACCGCGTTATGAGAGCGGAGATGGCAGCCACGTAACCTTGAGTGTGGAGGGCGACAGCCTGCTCTCCAACTTCTCTCGGCGTAAAGAAAGCACAACGCTGATCTGGCAAATTACGGGGGTCTTCTCAGCGAGAGACACACCATTCAGTGAATAGACTCCACGTCAGGGCATAGGCGCGCTCGGGGAGGGGGCTCTAGCCCGAATGACGGTATTAGCCACCTCAATCGGAGGTTACCTAAGTCTTCCTCGCGTCTAAAAATCTCCAAAGATCGGCGAGGGTGCCAGGTGGTGCCCTGTCCCTGAGAGAGTAGGAGCTCTCTCGAAGGGACTGCCAGGGGAGGGCTATCGCGAGGGAGAGCTCTGACATCCAGGTCCGGTTGAGCCAGAGGGGCGCAACCAGCAACCTGTTCCTCGTCCTCCCTGACCTTGCACAGTAACTGCGCGAGCAGGCTCACTGGGGGAAACGCGTATTTGCGCGTGCCCCGAGGCCAGCTGTAAGCCAGTGCATCCGTGCCGAGAGCACTCGGTCAGAGAAAGAACAACTGGCAATGAGCGATCTCGGGGGAAGCAACAGATCGATCTGGGCTTCCCCGAATCGCGCCCATATCAGCTGAACAGACTCGGGGTGGAGTCTCCATTCTCCAGGACGCAAGGCTGCCGTGAGAGCGCATCGGCTGCACGGTTGAGCTTGCCTGAATATGAATGGCGTGCAGCGATTTCAGCCGCGGATGACTCTAGAGGAGCAGACGGTGGGCGAGCTGAGACATGCGGCGAGAGCGCATACCCCCTATACGGCTGATATACGCCACCGCCGCCGTACTGTCCGTCCTGACCAGCACGTGTTGCCGCTCCAGCACCGGAAAAAAACGGTGGAGAGCGAGGAACACTGCCAACAGCTCCAGGCGATATGCCAATGCAACTGGGTACCTTTCCACAGGTCCGCAGCCGCATGCCCGCAATGCACAGCCCCCCAGCCCATGTTGGAAGCGTCTGCTGAAACGACAACAAGACTGGACGCCTGTTCTAGAGACACCCAGGCCTGTAGGAACGAGGCGTCGCTCCAAGGGCTGAGGGCGCGGCGACACATCGCAGTAACAGAGACTCGGTGTGCGCGCGCGTGCCATGCGCGTCTGGGGACTCGATCGTGAAGCCAGTGCTGAAGTGGTCTCATATAGAATAATCCGAGCGGCATGAAGCGGCTGCGGATGCCATATGCCCCAGGAGCCTCTGAAATAGTTTCAGTGGGACCACTATTTTACTGTCGAGTTCTCTCAGACAGTACAGCATCAGCTGAGCGCGCTCTCCGGAGAGGCGTGCTGCCATGGTGACCGAGTCCAGCTCCAGCCCGAGAGAAGAGATCCTCTGCACGGGGGCGAGTTTGCTCTTTTCTCGGTTGACCTGAAACCCCCACAGGTGGAAGTGCCAGAGCACTTTGTCTCTGTGCATAATCAATTGCTCCGAGAGAGGGCAAAAATCAGCCAGTCGTAAAGAATCGAGTATGCAGATGCCCGCGAGCCGAAGGGGCGCTGAGGCACCCTCCGCGGGCTTGGTGAGGACCCGCGGAGACAGAGAGAGCCCGAAGGGGAGTGCTTTGTATTGCCAAGCTCGACCTTCAAACGCAAACCGCAGAAACTGACGGTGGCGAGGAAGAGTGGAGACATGGAAATACGCGTCCATCAGGTCTAATGCTGCAGACCAACCCAGAGGACGAACGCACCGGAGGATGCGCTTCTGCCTATGAGCCACCGCGAAGAGCTGGCCCACGCTAACCAGGCAGGCAGAGCTCTCGCTAATGGACTCATCGCTACAATCGCTGACGTACCAGCAGTGGGGCAGCGCGGAGTGGGTGTGCTGATCCGGGAAGCGCGCGGGTCCCACGGAAAAGCTGGAGCTGAGATATTTGCTCTCACTCCGTACCCGAGCTCCGGAGGGGAGGCTCGAGGGGTGGGAGAAAGGAGACCGTCCTCCCAGCGCTCGTGAGCCACTGGCGAAACGCACCGAATCTCCAAGCTAGAAAGCATAGCGTCCCAGACTGGCAGATTTCAGGCTGTCACATCCGGGGAAGTGGAAAAGTGCTCTCTCATATTTTCATGGCAGTAAAAAGTGCCGTTGGAAATGGGGCCCCGCCCTCCAGCGGGGAAAGAGCAAGTTCCCTCTTCTCCAGATGGCCTGTCCCAGGGGCGCTTCGCGGTCCGTTGCCGGACTTAGCGGCGTTCTGGGCAGGGGGGCTGCCTGCTTCCGAGGTGCCCGACGCGCTCGCTTCGCCGGAGGCGTGTGCGGGGGCGGAGCAGCTCTCGTAGGCGGGCGCCTTCGGCGAGGAGCAGGTATGAATGGCACGGCGGGCGGAGCGGGCTACGGACCGCCGATAAGACATCACCCACCAACTGCTCTCTCACCGCCTTGAATTCCTGGGTGAATTCACAGACAGTGTCGCCGAACCTGGCTGGGGATATGGGGAAGTCAAGAAAGCGGACTTTGTCGACTTTGCGCATATCAGCCAGGGGTGGCACTCCTGGACCACTAATGTGGACATCGTCCTCCCCAACGCACACGCAGCGGACTCAGTAATCCAAAGAGCTAAGTCGGCGGCGGTGCGAAGCTCGTAAGCCTGGGTTGGACCCACCCTCGTGCAGCTCGGCCAGCGCCTGCGCTTGGTAGCGCTGGTAGGTGGCTATCGCATGCAAGGCGGAAGAAGCCTGGCCCGCAGCTATGTAAGCTCTAGCTCCGAGGGAGGTAGATAACTTACAGGCTTTGGATGGGAGACGAGGCGGACCCCACCAAGAAGAGGCGCTGCGGATTTACCGCCATCGAGCACTCAACCTGAGGAAACGCCACATAGCCCCTGCCTGTTCCACCCTCAAGAGTGGTTAGGGTGGAGGGACACGCAGCACGAGCAGAAAAAAGTGCTTTACAAGACCGCGTGAGCCTACTGTGCACCTCCGGAAAGAAGGGAACGCCCCTCTAGTCGGTCCGGCCGCGGAGCTGGGGGATAAACCATCTCCAACCCACGGCCGAAGCTGCCCGGGAAAGCACGGCTAACATGTCCGTTTCAGGATCCGTAGTGACAGCGCTCACCAGCCCGAAGGGGGCGAGCGGGTCTGGATCATCATCGGACAATGAAAGCCCACCCTCCGATGCCGCGGAGGACATCTGATCTCCGGTGTCAGCGAGTGTGAGAGCTACCATCTGGTTAGACGGATCACTCCCACTACCCGAAGCTTGGATGGAGCGCCGTGAGGAGCGAGAGGTCCGCGAGCCCGTGGGCGGCGGATTATCTCCCGCTGAAACCCTCAGATCTGCCCGAGCGCCCGCTGCTTTTTTAGAACAGGAGGCAACTGGGGTGGCTCGCTCTCTTGCGAAAGTTGGCCACGATCTTAGCTGTGCAACGGTCATGGCATCGCAATGACGACATGAACCGCCCGCGAGCACCGCATTAACATGCTGGACCCCCAAACATGCAATGCAGTGATCGTGTCCATCATCCGGAGCCAGGAAACCCCCGCATCCAGAAACGCACAGTCGGAGCGCCATCCTGAAAATAACGTGCTGCACGACTGTGTTGCTCTTTTAGGAAAGTTGCAACAATACGCACCGCTCTGGAGGACCGGACACAAAGAACCGCAGGCAAGGGAGAAACCCAGCTCGACCATCTGCCACCGCGAAGACCCACTCTGGACCGGGAGACACACTCGTTCGCTCTGAAGTGCTTGAACAGCAAGAGGAACCCTCATCGACTCACTCAGAAAGGATCTTCAGCTTAAAAGGATAGCGTCTGCTGGCTTCAGGTGCGCTTATATGCTGGGCTAATTGCCTATGCCACACACCTGCGCAAGCTTACGCTGCCAATTAATTTAATTCATTGGCCTGTTCAATACTCTCCAGACAAGCGGCTTCTGATCCGAATCCTCCCATTTCATGGCACTGAAGTTCCCCAACCGAAGGGGAACTAATGAGCATTTAACACAGTTATGCCACATTGACACTATTTTTAATAGTAGATAAGTGAATACAAAACACAAATAACACAGAACGTCTGGAATAATGCAGAAACATGTAAACAAGGTACTGGAAAATCTTTTTTATTTTACAAAAGGTTTTCAGAGCTTCTGTATTAAAATAAAAACAACATTAAATATTAAAACAATTTTAAAAAGTTTTTAAATATGTATTTTTGTCATTTTTTCATTGGGTATAAGTTTATCTGTATGAGATCCCATTTAGGCAACAATCCATAAAAAGACAAGTACAGTTGTTACAGTATAAAATATTTACAAAGATTTGATCAACAGATCTGATCTGCATTTATGATTAAATAAACTTCAACCCTAATTCAAGTTCAAATTCTAAATGCAACTCAAGTTCAAGTTTTATTTATATAGCACAAAATCATAAGCAGTGTTAATACCCAGCATCTTTACTCTTTATATATGTATAAGTATCTGTGTGAGTGTGTGTATACTGAAAGGAAAATATATCATCAGACCCATTTAAAAGTAAATCTAAAATTATTTTTCAGTAAGTTGGCCAAAATTTATGTGGGTGCCACACTATTATGTCTTTAATGTGTTTAATTGTGAATGCTGTGTAAAAAGATGCCGACAGCTTCATCCTTGTAAACCCGCTGGAAGGATCTAGAAAGGAGAGCAAATGTAGTGGCCACTTCTGCATTCTCGTCGAGCCTGTGATGACCTCCAGTAGTCCACCGTCAGACATGCAGTGAGGGTTGATGCATATATTCTGGGGAAATAATGCAAAAGTTTAAATCATGTTTATTAATAATGTATATTTTAAAATTCACCATATGATTTTTAATATAACACAATACAGAAAACCCAGCCACATTTGCAGACCCCTGGATAGTGAACTGCAAACCATCTCACATATACAGTAGACTGTACCCATTATAAGTTGAGCATGTAAGAACAAACTTCAATTTTTCGAATGTTGTTTGTTTTTCTTCTACAAGATGAATATTCCTCATATGTGAATAAAAAGTGCCTTTCCTCATTGACAGGACAGAATATTTTTACTCTCCCTCAAGTGGTTTCAAACCTTATTGACTTTCTTCTGTTGATCACAAACCAAGATATTTTGAAGAAAGCTAAAAATCTGTAACCATTGACTTCTATTGTGGGAAAACAGATATGGAAGTCAATGGTAACACGTTTCCAATATTTAAAAAAAAAAAGGAAGTCAAAGATAGTGTGAGTTTACCTGCCTGCATTATATAGAAATATTGTAGTAATTCTTTGCCCTTCTAGTTTTTGTTATCAAATAATATCATGTAACGTACAAATAATTCACTATAGGGGTCATAATATTTTACCCGATGAACAAGGTGAATGTCTGAGGTAAAATTGGTTTTATATTCACACATTCTGACTTTCTCCCTAATAATATAATTTCAGAAGAGTATTATTTGCTAATCCCTAATATCATGTTAGCAGCCAATGACTATCAAAGTACAACACTGTTCACTGTCAGTTTAATAGTGCTTAATGTTGTTTTTAAGTCATATTTACGTGTGATTTCAGTCATTATAATAACAGTACTATGGTAAACAATACTGAGAGTGTGTCACACAAGCTGTCACTAATCGAATGTGCGAATATAAAATCCACTTTACCTTAGTTGAGGTTACTCTGTGAGCCAAATTGAAGCACAGTTGAGCGAGAGGCCAGTAGAGAGAAAGCCTTCAGCTCCGGGTCATCATCTGTCTCCCAAAGTCTAATAAACACACCACAAAGCAAACAAAGTCACAACGCTGTAACTATACAAGACATTTATTATATTAGCAAACTGATGCTACTAGCCGTCTTATCATATGTGTACATTTTTACACGCTTTAAAAAAGTATATTTAATATGCTTAAAGGGTCACGAAACACCAAAACACATTTTTTGAGCTGTTGACAGTCGTATATGTGTCCCACACTGCTAAAAACACTATTAGGACACCTATATTTCACTAAAAAGTGTAAATTGGTTGTTTTTGCGTTATTTCAAGCAAATTCGTACTTCCTGTTTGAAACGAATTTTTGAAGCTGCGTCACGGTCATGACATAATAGCGTTGTATTCCAGCCTGCAGACTGGACGTCTGTGCCAGAGTGTGCCTTATTACGTCTTACAGTGTGATGCATTAATGCATGAGTAAGGCTTGGTTCAAACCAATCAGCGCGCTCTATTCTGCAACTTCATTAATATTCATTAGTGTCACCGTCTTTACACCACAGAGACGCCACGTTGTGTTGGCAAAACAAGCGTGAAGTGTTGCTTTTACAGTTTGCTGCCATTAAGTTTCGTTTTCATTTTCTCTCTGTGAGAGCTCATCTGGAGTCACGTGTGGATTAACAGTGTTCGCGACGCTCGACAACAATAACTTACGTGTCTAAGGGGGATTATTGTTTACCTGAGAGCTGTTCTCATCTGCAAACGCTGAAATCCGGATTCGTTTGTAGTCTTCTCTTCATAAAGACGCGGCTCTAGTTGCTGGTGATTGTCCTGTCTCTACAGATTTGGTAAGTGAGCGACCAGTGCTCTTTGTATATTCAGTTTGTTTGTATCAAATAAGTTAACTATTGCATTGAGTGCAAACATGTTAGCACCGCATTTTGTGACCGGAATAACACACGCGGCTTTCTGACGCTACCTGCCGTGTGCATCTAAGTTTCCGGGAAATGCGGAGTTTTTTTTCTGTCATTCGCCGTGTGGTATCAAACATTGCATGAAAAATACACGCTTAGAGCAGATCTTCGAATCAAATATCTCATTTGTCGCGAGGGGCATGAATGAATTCCCTGAATGAAAGAGCCGAACTGCAGTTAAAGTCCAACATTTAATAATTTGGCAAATAATTCGACTACAGATGTCCATGTAGGTTAAACACCATCCCTTTCTCCTGTGTATTTTGACTGAAACTCGCGCGTGCCCAAATAGACACTCCCACACCCTCCCACTTTAGTTTCTCCGACACTCCCCCCTAAACAGAGCTGGACACCCCCACTTTTCTGACTTTTTCCAAAGAAGAGGTGTGAAAACACCCTGCTGAAACGAGGGGGTTTCATGGCCCTTTAACATTACAAGCTAGCAGCCGTGCTATCGGCTACTCCAAAGTAAACACATCACATTGCTTCAAATTACTCAAAGAATAATGCTTACGGACTTGAAAGTTGACAAACATAAATGAAAAACGAGTTGTCTTACCGTGTACAGCCTTCGAGCTGCATCTCCGATTGATCCAGGAGTGTTTCTCGCCGTTCGCGTCAGCTATCACTCTTATCGGATTCATCCCATGTCACGAACCAAAACAGCAACAGGAAACTTGTGGACTTGATCTGTTGACAGGCTGGAGTTTGTGCAGTGTCCGTAAATGCAATATTATACCACGATGATGATAAATTACGCCAAAACTAACAACCAGTTCTGCTATTAGCTCCTCTGCCCCACTGTAAACAGCGCGCGTCTGTCAGATAACTCACTCTTCTGACGTCACCAGGGTGGTTAGAAAAAAAAGCGGAAGTGGGAAAACAGACACATTTTCTTTAAAATTTGTACCCTTGCACTTCGTAAAACATTTTAATATGGTATTTTATGGTGTAATAGAGTATTTTCACAAATGATTCTACATTTTTTTAAAACTGTTTTTTAACCTACAATATGCTCTTTAAGTGACTTACTGATCAGAGCACATTTCACATCAAATGTTTAGGGTTTTAATATGGTGTATCTCTATATTCATGTTTGGTATCATTTTAAATGTCTCAGTGTGATTGGTAAAGTGGTCTTAATTGCACACTAATATTTCACTGCTATATGTTGATTTAGTTTTTGGTTTTGATAATATCTCTGCCAGATGCTCCCCCCTCCTTAGAGATGGTTTTCTCAAATTCACCAGGTAAGGGTCTCTGTGACGCTTCTATTGTCTTGAATTTAAGGCTGTGTGTTTTGACTTGAGTATATAAGGTAAAGATGTGATATGGGTCGGGGGGGGGGGGGTTGGGGGGTTTATAGCTAAGACACCCCAATTGCAGCAACTCTGAGACTTATGGTGTAATGTACTTCTCTGGTCAGGTATGCATCTATAATTCTTTGATTTATCTTTGATTAATGGATGTTGTATTTTTACAGTATCATCTCCGAGTTGGCTTTCTGATTGTTTTATTATGTAATTGGCAGAATACAATTTTACCTGACAAATAAAAGTTTTGATTCTTTCTGAATTCTCCTGAAATCTTTTATGTCCAGTAGATTAAGTGGAGTCTTTTGCTACCTTTATGATTCAACATGGTTAGATTTTGATTTTAAGGCACATTTGACTGTACAGAGCCGTTTTAGGAATGTCAGCATGAAGATCTTTTAATCATCTTATCGCTGATCTTAGCAAGTTGCATGGGCTTGGCTATGTTTTGCTTTTGTTTCAGGGATGTGTGAGCAGTTTGCAACCGGCCTATTTGAATATTAGTTAACCCAGCAACCCTGACTAATTTCAGAGTGTCGACATACTGTCCGTGAGAAGATGTGCCAACCCTGGGCGTGGAACTCTGAGCGGTGTTTGGTTCCTGATGATTGTATAACTGAAGAGTAAGGGAACAGATATAAATCAAAACTCTGAGTCATAAATGATGAATGTGATCCGTTCTTACAATTAGAAATACAGTCTATATTTGATGGTCACTTAAAAATGGAGTCAGATTAAATTCAGAGCTCAAAAAACAAATATAAATAAATTCTATTAAACAACACAATTCTTTTCAGAAGCACTAGAAAAAGGCTGACATGCATTTAACCTTCGACCAGGCTGTTAGTTTCATCATTGGGCAAATAGAAGGACTTCTACACTCATATCTCACCTAGTTCTTCACTCATTCTGAGTCTTAGATTATACATAATTTAATTTTTTTAATCCCGTAGATTTCCTTAAAACTGTTCTTAAACGTTCTACTAATGCCAGTCTTCTCTGGAGCTATTGAATTATAAAATTATGTTTTGCTGCAGTGAACAGTATTTGTAGGAGTTAATATTTATTTTTGGGTAAACAACTCATAATTTCAAATTTATATCTACATGCATACAATGTTTATGATGATATATATATATTATACTTTGTCCATTTCTTTCTTTCTTAATTGCCAACAAGGAAGCAGGAAGAAGTTAACAGAAGAATTCACAGTCACATTGCTGTGGTAAAAACCTGTTTCTTTCTGTCTCGTCTGACAACATTTGCTGCAGGTAAAAGTTCCAGATACAGAAACAAAAAAAGCATGACAGCAAACAGAAGGTAAAATAAAAATATATATAAAAAATGTATATGTATGTATATGTGTGTATATATATATTATATATATGTGTGTGTGTGTGTGTGTGTGTGTGTGTGTGCCTTAAAATAAGATAACAAATTACAAATATTTTTTTATAAACATTACACATTCAATTCTAAATCAAAATCTTATGTTTTAGGACTTTGTATTTTTTACTTGATGTAAAAAAGAAAACTGACATGTTAAAAAAACAGTAATAACTTTTTTTTCTTTTAATGTAAAAATCTTGAACTTTTACCTGCAGCAAATGTTGTCAGACGAGACAGAAGAAAAAAAACAGGTTTTTACCACAGCAATGTGAATTCTTCTGTTAACTTCTTCCTGCTTCCTTGTTGGCAACAAAGAAAGAATGAAAAGCACACAGTAAAGAAAAAATCATGCTTAATGATCAGTTTTAATAAATAAAATACAGTCAGCTCTCACCAGGTTCACGTCAGCAGGAGTTTCTCTGATTCAGCATGTAAAATCGACATCAGTGATAAACAGCAAATTACACATGTGCTGAACTGTGGCTCCTGCTCAACTATAATCCAACATATAAACTAAACATTCATCTCAATGCTTCATTTGAGACAAAACTGACTGTTTACTTCAAACCTTATTACAAATGCCTTTTTAACATTATTATTGTATATTTGAGTTTCAAAATGGTAGAGCTTTTCCACATCACCGTCTAAAGTCAAAACACAGTCTACCATAATGTAAGTATAATAAAAAATACTATGCTGCCAATTTTTGTGTACAGTGAAGCGTGTCGACACTGGCTTTGCATATTATTAGATCAACAAGTCTGAGACTTCATTTTTAAAATACTTTTATTTTATTTATCTAATCATTACAGAAGATGAACAGTCTTAAGGGGGTTGCACACCGGATGTACCACCGCCATGACGCAGTGCCATGCATTTTTTCTGAGCATAGATTTCTATAAGGTAACACAAATACCGATGCCCAGCTATGACTCACTACGCCACACTACAGAGTGTCCACATAGTTTTGTGTTAAATAACATTTGAATGTGCACGTCCGGTGTGCGTTACTTCTAACTGTCATATGTGCGGTGATACAGCCAATGTGTAACCTCCCTTTACATTTATATGTTCACACTACTGTCATATACCTTTGATAGTGATTAAGCTTATGGATTTTTACTGGGTAATCATAAACAGCAGGTAGTTTTGAATTGTAATATAACTGTTCAGGTGATCTCAGGTGATTTTATTAGTCATACAGTTTTTTTTTTCTTACATTAAAGTTAACAGCAATTATCAGAGCAATATTCATTAGCATTGACTTCAATGTAGACAGCTTGACTGAGAATAGAAAATTACCCTATATTTAAAATATACACACACATACACATTTGTGAATATAAAAGTATAAAAGAGAAGAAAACTAAACAATGTCAGAGTATATAAATGAAGAAAGTGTCTTATAAAATAAAGAAAATTTAGGTAAAATAGACTAATCATTCTGCTGTCCCCAACACTTTATATTTTAGATGACATCTTAGTTTCTCCAACACCACTCTATTAGGTGACTCAAGTTACAATAAAGGAGATCACACTATCATCTATTCAGTTTTAATGACGAAGAGTTGTAATCTTTGCTTTTCAGAAATTCTGACAAAATAATGAAAACGTTAACCCAAAAACTGTAGATTGTAGGACAGTCCCAGACATCCCAAGTCTCCCAGAATTCCCGGGAGTCGTTGGCACAATACAGTGGAGGGACTATGATGTAATTTGAAAGCAAAAACCCCGGAAGCGAGTTAGCATTTTAGCAGTTCCGATTCCCTCGTCCCAAAGTCAATGGGTTTTTTGCATGGGGTTTCAGTAAAATCGCTTAAATAAGGTCTGTGGCTAACACCAACTCAAGATACTTTCACGCAACATAAAACACATCAGCTACAGCACACTCTTGATTTATTAAATCGGTTATACTTCTTTAAAAAGACGCTTGTTATCAAGTTGCTAAATGGGACTACAGGCAGTGTCGGAGACATTATACATTATTATGATCTGGTCTGGAGCGCAGATCGCTTGTGTTGGGCATTTGGATTTGTCTGTTATTTAGGTATTTTCATGAATAGTATTTTATAGTTTGTAGTATTATTCTAATTGGGAAATCAGATTGTGTGTAGATAATTTCTTCACATGTAAAGACTATCGAGACAGATTATTTTGTTGATCTTTTATTCTAATTAAACAATATTATGGGGATACAGCTAACTAGTGCAGCCTGTCTCTTTCCTGCTTTCTGTAATGCAAACGTGTAAATAAATGTGTAAAATACATGCATGTTAACTGCCATTTGAAAGTGATCAAGTGATTTTTCATCTGTTTTTTTCTTTATCTGAACACATTTAACTCTGTCATAACTGCTGTGTACACTCCTCCATGAAATGTGTAGCATATGTGACTGTATGAGCTGCTTTTCACTGTACTTTGTGACATAAAAAGTATTGAATGTGATCCATGATGGAATTTTCAGGCATTTGATAGACTTGTTCCTCACGCCTCATTTCTGTCGTCTGTTAGGGTAAATGGGCTGTGTGCACGCGAGTGATACACTTATTTAAATATGTCTGATGATAATACTATGCAGGCACATTTACACTTACAGTTTTAAAATGTTTACAAAAACCGTAAAGCAAAACAGATGTATTTCCCACATAAAAACTATCCAAAAGGCACATAGGTCTATGCGTTTTTTGCGTATTTATTTGTTTATAATTTATACCGTGCATTATAATATGATAAACTGAGAGAATAAATCTTTGTCATGGACGTTATTTCTAAAAATAAGCTTGATAAGTCGTCTGTAGCAGAGTGGTGCTGACGTCACAGGCGAGCGCCCCGAGGGCAGAGTAGTCCATTTATAGCCTACTGTCAGTTTTTCAATTCTTGCGTTTGCATTTACGATCCAAAAGTGCTTAAAGTTGTATTTTGGTGTGAGGGTTATCTGGCTGTAAAATTCGTGTAAGTGTAATGAACAGTGTTTGAACCCAGAGCTTATTATTCGCAATCTTCGAAAAGCCTATGGGAAAATCCTATAGGGACTTTATCAAGAGAACCAGTTTTATGCTAGCAGCTGACTCGCCTTCGAGGTTACATCATAGTTACTCCACTCTATAGTCTAGTGGTTAGCATGACGACATATGGTGTAGTAGCACGTCAGGGCGTCCTGAGTTCAAACCCCGGTTTGAGGACATTTCCCTATCCTCTCT
Organism: Danio rerio; assembly: GCF_052040795.2. Classification (NCBI taxonomy): domain Eukaryota; kingdom Metazoa; phylum Chordata; class Actinopteri; order Cypriniformes; family Danionidae; genus Danio; species Danio rerio. The sequence continues at coordinate 3,735,356 of NC_141023.1, forward strand.
CTCTATCTCTCTCTCTCCAACTTTGTTTCCTGTTCCAATACTGTCCTATCTAATGAAGGCAAAAATGACCAAAAAAAATCTAAAAAAAAAAGAATTCCCGCGACTCTTTAACATATTCATAGTGGCTCCCCGTTGACCGCAAATGTGATAAAATGTCCTGGAAATAGTGGCCAAACACCACATAGACATTGAATTAACTATTATTGGCTGAAATTCTTTAAATGCTCTTTCCTGAGTTCAATTCCTGAAAATAGCTCATCTTTTAATCTATTAAAAGCAAACAAGGATTTCTAGATTCATTTTCATGGTGGGGTTGGGGGAGAGCTGTACATAAAGCCAGTTGTCCAGAGGTAAACAAATAAAACATTACATTTGGACATCAACGTGATACTGCACAAAGTGAAAGCAAATTGACACCTAAAAGACTAAATAAAAATGATAAACATAAACCCCCAACGTGGAGCATTGTTAACATCAACAAATGAAGAAGCAGAACTTGCCTATTACAGTCTTTGGTTAAACTGAACTCACACAGATACAAGCCCTATGTGGAGCTCCTTGACAGGGACACAACCTTCCCAAATCCTTAAATTACACAAAACGGCTTATATTAAGAGAAAAAAGTTTGTTTTTAAAGTATAGCTTTTCAGTGTCGATCCCATGGTGTAAAGTTTGCAGTGCGAGAAGCTGTCTTGGACTGTAATCTGTGAAAGAGAACAGATTCAATTTGGTCTGGGATGTGAAGATTTAAGAGCCTTTGCTTCTTGAAGAATTCTTACTCACTCCTCGTATCTCAATGAGCAAAAAAAATTTACATACACAGACGTCCACTAAAATGAGATTCATAAATCAAATAAGGTCAAGTTGTTTGCATCTTCACTTCATTGCCTCTAAGATCCACCAACGGGCAAAAACACAAGAAATGGTCTTACAGCAGTTATGAAGATGGAGTGGATTAACGCACATTCTCCCATCTGTTCATGTTGAAGTTAGTACATCTGATAGTGAGTATGAAAGCCGGTGTATGTGTAGTTATTCTGTTTGCAGTGTTGATAATTGAGGCCGCTGGTCTGTTTGGTCTTCAGCTGGATCTTTAGTCAGGGTTTGATTATTTTAAAGTCTGATACTGATTTCATATATGTCTGCCCACACTTATCTTCTTGTTCTCAGATGCCATTATAATTTGAATTAAGCTGTAAAATAGCTCAAACTAAAAAAGAAACTAAGACTTGGGATGGAGCTCCTCTACTCCTCTGAGATGTTGAGTTTGGACTCTCATTGATGACTGTAATAGAAACTGACTTTTGACTGATCTGAGAAGAAACAGAAGTGTAAGTCTGATTCTTTATCTTCTCTATTACACATATTTATCCAAACTCTCAATAGCATCTCGTTTTGAGTATTTTCTCCACTCATCTGGGATCTTACTCCCTCCTGCAAATGTTGCATTGTAATCATTTTCCAGATCTTTATGGAATCTACAGACAAACCACTTCCAGTAGGGCAGTTCAGAGAGATCAGGAGTGATGCTCCACTGTGCATAAACTCCTCCTGCTCTTCTGTAATCTCTCCAGGGGAACCTTCCATCTGGTGTATTAAAATTCTGACCACTTGCCACTAAATCTGTACAAATATCAGCACAGAGATTTGGAGAGTACTTTCTTCCATTAATTCCTCTCACTCTGTGGAAAAGAGCACTGTGATCTCCATGATGGTCCTCTATGGTGTTTGTGCAGGATGCTCCACAGAACGGACACTGAACCCAACAGCACTGACAGAAGTGATCAATCAGAAGCTCATCTGGCCTGAACTTATAGTCCAGCTTTACTGGAAATGTGTCTGTGTTGAATCTGCTGCTGATGTCTGACATTACAGCAGGAAGGTCTCGTCTGATCACATCTTCCAGGAGTCTGAAATCATCAACATCATCATGTTTGACTCCACTGAGGTCTTTTTCAAAGAAGATCAGCTGATCTGAGAGCTGCTGTGTGAAACTCTTCAACCACAAACCAACATCTCCACTGTTGACTTGAACATGTTCAGTAGATTGATGTGCTGCGTTCATGATCTTCTGCTGCAGGAGTTTAATGTTCTCCTTCATCTTGGGTAAAACACTGATGCTGAACTTATCTCTGATGTAGCGACTGACTTCATCTCTGATGAATCTCTTGTAGTGACCTCTGGGATAATGAATGTAGTTCATGTAGTTGTCAAAGTCCTCCTCTTCTGCCAGTGTCTTCAGGATGTGTTTCTCCAGATTTGTTCTGTTTCTATTCAGTGATTCACAGTTTGATCTCAGTTCATCTGCTAAATCTCTGGCAGTTTTCTTGTAGACGCTCTGCTCAATGGGCTCCTTCAGTTTCTGACAGATGATCTCAGCAAAAATAGAAACTGATTTTACTCGTCTTCTCTTCAGTTCATCTTCATACCGTTGTTGAAGGAATTTTAGTTGTAAATCTTCTAAAGTCTTTTGTTGATCTTCTCTCAGGTTTCTTTCTTCTTTCAGTCTCTTCTCTAAATCCTCTATTTGTTTTTGTCTCTCTCTTTCTTTCTTTTTGATATTTTCTTCTGTTTCATATAGTTTACTTTTGAGTCTCTGAATATGTTCATCTGAATTCTGCTTTTCTTTTTTTAGTCTTTTCAATTCTTCCTCTTGTCTGTCCTTCTGTCCTTCCTCCATCACCATCATCATTTTGTCTTTCTCTTCTTCTAGTTTCTTCATCTTTTCTTCTGTTTCTCTGACTCTGTCCATCAGGATCTTCATCTGGTGTTCTTGTTTTTCTCTCTCCATCTCTCTGAATATCTTACATAAGTAGAAATTTCCTCCGTTTGCCTTCACCATGTTGTCTATCTTCTCCAGTAGATCAGACACTTGTGTTCGGTTTTCAGGCTGATTATTGTTGAACACATGGAATCTGTTTCCACAAGTTTCAATCAGTTTTCTGACCACAGATTCAGGTTTTCCCAGAAACATTTCAATGGTTTGATTCCTCAGCTCATCTCCTCTAGTGAAAAGCACCATAGTAAACATTAGGGAGTTTTGACCAAACGTCTCCTTAATAAAGTTCACAGATTTTGCCTCCTCTTCAGTGAATCTCTGTCCTATACTGAGCACGATGATGAACACATGTGGTCCAGGCAGAATCATGGAGATGCAGTGTCTGATTTCTCTCTGTATCTCCTCATTAGTGAGTTCAGTATCAAACAGTCCTGGAGTGTCGATCACAGTGATGCGTCTGCCTTTGATTTCAGATGATTCTCTCTGACTTGTCTCAGTAACAGATTCTTGTGATGCGCCTGCTTTAAATGCTTCTCTTCCTAAGATTGTGTTTCCTGTTGAACTTTTACCAACTCCAGTTTTTCCCAGAAGAATAATCCTCAGTTCATCTTCACTCTCAGCTGAACCTGTAAAAAGGAATCAACATTAGTCAGTCTTTTGAACACGATTATTAAGAAATGTCTCTTTCTTTTGTTTTTTGTTTTTTTTTGTTGTTCTTTGGTATAGACTTTTGTTAATTAGTCTGAGTGTTCTTTGCACCCCTGTGTTTTCAGGTAAGCACTTTAGTCATAGATTTTTTTTCTATCATAGATCAATTCGTTTATGTTTACCTGCTTGTCAGAGTTCTTTCACTTTTGTCTATGTTGTCTATGTTTGTCAGTATGTCAGCTGCTTTTTCAGAATGCCAGTAGCATCTATTTCATGAGACGCTTTTTATGTTTGTTTTTTAAATGTGCTGACAGCTGAATAATGTTCAACTCTTAGTTAATGCAGTTATGTTTAAATGCTCTAAAGTGCTCTGATCTTGGCATGTTTATTTGTTGCATACATACCCTTACCCTCTACCAAATCTGACACTGCAATTGTATGCTGCGTTCCGTCTACTCTGAGGGTGCTCTCACACTCATAAAAAATTGGATTGAATGATTATTATTTTTTTAGTTTAATCATTCACCTTTCGCCTCAAAACAAGAAGCATCAAGCAACAATTCCAGCAACACCAAAACAAGAACAAAACAAGCAACACAAATTGCCTCTGTCTCCAGCATGTTACAGTGTTCCCTCTGCACATACTGAGTGATGAATTGGTGGAACAATTCAGTAACACTTAATAGAAACAAAACTGTCACAATCATCAGTGGAGTGCCAATGAGCTCTGCCACTGGTTACTTTACCCATGATTCTTGCCTCTCTGACAGGGGGTGGGGGTGTTTGTGGAAGTAGTTGTTGTGGATGAAAGGTGAGTGGGGGGGGGGGGGGGATGTTGTGGACGAAAGTTAAGTTGGTTGGGAAGTTGCAGAAAAAAGTGATGAGAGTTGCAGGTCGGGGGTGCGTGTGAGGAGGGGGATTGGTATAATGAGGTGGCGGATCTGATTTCAGTGGTGCCGTATCCGGCACAAATTAAAACCCTGCTTACAATTTAATGCTCCGGTTACTAAAGTAACCCTTTAGGGAACGGAAATGCTATGGTGGAGAATCCACCTATGGGGATTTCGTTCAGAAAGCCAATCATCTGAAAGAGTAACAGGCCAGCAAGTGACTCCTTCGCTGAGTCAGTGCTGGGGGCCTTGGAGGACTCTCTTCAGGGCTCACCTGAGCGGGGAACTTAACCGACTGAGTGAAAAACGCAAGTATCTCCCTGTTAGGGAGAATGGTGCAGCAAGCGTGTTTCAACACCTTAACTGAGTTGTCTCCTCAATTACTAAGGGTTACCTAATATTCTTGAGCAACCCAACTCGACTCACAGATTTTAAAACCTTGCAAATGTATTAGGTGTCGCCCAGCCTGCAGCTCTACAGATGTCTGTTAGAGAAGCACCATTGAATCTCTTAACCGAGTGTGATTGTGTGTATGACGCACCGCGAAGGGCTGGCCCGCACTAACCAGGCAGGCAGAGCTCTTGCTAATGGATTCATCGCTACAATTGCTGACGTACCAGCAGTGGGGCAGCACGGAGTAGGTGTGCTGATCCGGGAAGCACTGGGGTCCCGCGGAAGAGCTGGAGGAGAGATATTCTCTCTAAGATATTCTCTCTAACCCAAGATCCGAAGGGGGGGCTCGAGGAGTGGGAGAAAGAAGACCGTCCTCCCAGTGCCTGAGAACCACTGGTGAAATGCATGGAACCTGCAAGCCGGAAGGCATAGCATCCCAGACTGGCAGAGTTTGGGCTCTCACATCCAGGAAAGTGAAAAAGTGCTGTCTCTCTCTCTCTGAGGTTTGGTGGCGTTTTTTTAAGTGCCATTGGATGAAAAGCCCGGCCCCGGGGAGAGAGCAAGTTCCCTCTACTCCAGATGGCCTGTCTCAGGAGCCCTACATGGTCTGTTTTACTGGACTTAGCGGTGCCAAGGGAGCGCTGGCACTTGGCCAGAGGTGCAGGGCGATGTTTGTCACTTCTCCACTGGCTGCTCACTTCAGTTTCTGCGCGCTTCATGGTTCAATTACAAAATATGTCATCATTCTACGCTGCAGAGGATAATCACAGCCAATCACATGACTTTTCCAGGGTTGCATAAACATGATGGGCTAGCATCTGCTTGAGAGTATTTGAATGGCACAACCTAACTAGCATATGTTTGACGATTTAATGTTCACTCAAAGTTTGCATGAACATTTGATTCTGACATTAGAAAAATAACATTTAGAAATTACTTTAAATCATCAGAGGGCAGTTACATTCAGTGAACCACCTTAGTGCGAAAAGCTGCCATGTAGTTTATGTCGTGACTAGTCGACGTCAATCAAAAAGCATCAAATTGATTTTTTTTTTTTTGCAGAGAAAAATTCTGGAAATTTGTAGTAGTTCTATGACTTGCAGCAATATATATTGTGAAAAGTTAAGCTTGACTGTGTATTTAGTTTTGTACCATCAGACTAGTTTGAAAATATAGACTTATGATACATTAAAAGAAAGGTCCCACTTTATATCAAGTGGCCTTAAGTACTATGTACTTGCATCAAAATATGATTAGAATTTACTTAACATGTTCATAATGTATTTCAAAAGACTTCTGGTGCCCTTGAGGTTGATACGGGTGGGGTTCGGGACAGGTTTGGTGGTATGGGTAGGTTTAAGGGTGGGTTATGGTGTAAGGGATGATCAAGAGTGTAATTACAAATATAATAACAGAGATTGATTAGAGATAAAATTACATGCATGTATTTAAATCAAGCACAATGTAAAAACATGCATTTACACAAGTAGATTGTAACAATTTTTTTGTTTCAGTGCGAGTATATATCAGTTATGGCCACTTAATATAATTCATGCCCATTATTTTAAAACCCAATTTCATTTTCAGCTCCTACCTTGTGAGAAAAAGTGTGTCTCCAGTGAATGAAGTTTCTTCTTCATCTTTTCATATTTCATCAGTTTGATCATCTGCGCCTCCAGAAATGTCTCTGTGGAGTAAAAGCCTCCTCTGTTTTCTTCCAGCATCTTCTCAATGTTCTCCATCAATGTGGACACTTGTGTTTCAGGATTAAAGTAATGATGTCTTCCTCCAAATCTCTGAATGACAGCCTGTGTTTCTTCATTGAGTTCTGCTCTCTGATGCTCTGAATTCTGCATGATGAGGATCATGATGTGTTTGTTGATTCTGGAGCTGAAGATCTTCTGGATCTCCTCCATTTCTGCTCTGTCTTCATTATTGAGTGGAGTGTCAGGAAAAATGAGGAGGAAAGCATGAACTCCAGGATGACAGCGAGACACACAGCGGAGAGTCTGACGCATCACTTCCTCCTCTGAGAGCCCAGTGTTGAACAGAGCTGGAAGCTCCAGCACATTGATCAGACGACCATGAAGATCCACGTCTGTCCTCACACTCTCTGATCTTCTGTGTGTGTGTTGCAGGATCAGCTCTGAGATGGAGGATTTCAGAGAGCCGTCGCTCCCGCACACCAACACATTCAGCCTCTCACAGTCTGAAACTGTAGAAGAACATTAAGAACCATTCATACAGAACCAGAAACATCAGATATGATCACACTCATGTCTGTGCCCCGTTTCTGCACTGTGTGTCTTTTCTTAAGTAAATCTGGAAAACCTTTATCCACTGCAATCAAACAGAACTGATTAGCAGACGACTATTAAATATGGGACCAACTTTAGTCTACTTCAGTATATACTGTAGGCTAGGCTTGCGCGGTATTACGGTATTATGGTATACCGTGGGATCTAAAAATAGCAATGGTGTCAGTTTCAATACCGTTATACCGTCATAAAAAATTAAACAAGGAGGGAGACGTGGTAAATATGAATGAACGAGAGGTCTGCATTAGAGCTGAAGATCTTTGCCCGAACCCGGCGAGACCCGAAAAAATCCAAATCCCTGCATTAAAATCCATCCCTGCAAAGGTGAAACAAATGATGACGAAGTAGTAAAAAAAAGCTAATTTTGACGGCGGTCAAGCCAGTCACTAGCTCAGAAGGAGCGGTCATTCTAGCCGCAGGTATTTCATCGGTCGCTCATACACTGCGTATTACGGTAGAGCCCTAAACCGCAAGCTGACAGGTAAAAAGAAGAGGCCATTCGCTAAAGTGAAACTGCTGTCATGGAAAATTAAATGGATGTTCCTGACTGGTAGAAGATGAACAAACAATCCTACCAAAACTTGCAAAATCAGCCAGATCAGAACTCTGCATCTCGACCTGTAGCAGCAGGAAAGGGTGTTCAGTTCTGCTGGACGCACCATGAGAGCAAGACTGCGCTAAAGCCAGTGGATTTAATAATGTTCCTCCACAAACACACGTAGCCTAATCTTGGTGAGTAAAGGGTTTTTAAATAATAAATGAATATTAATTAAACCATATAATCATAATGTAGACAGAGTATACAGGCTAATGCAGGCATATTCTTTTAATATTCAGCTTCACGACCGCCCTAATGCCAGATTGTGAAGTGAAGTCGAAACAAGGCGAAACAAATCTTGCACAGCCTTTATCTTAATTTCGTAATTGCCAAAATACCCGTCATCATTTAGAGTTTATTTTAATTTGATTTGTTAAGCAAGATTTCTTTTTATTGGTGTGGTGGCCTATTTAATAGCTAAGTGTATGTGTCTAGACCTATATAGAGTGCTGAGATGTTACAATGTTACAGAGGACTTATTTATTTTCCAAGTGGCCTATAGTCTACGATTGTTACGAATAAATGATGTTAAAACATATAAATGACTCATTCTTGAAAATAAGGCAAAAGAGCTGTGTGCATGAGCACATTTCTATAATGTTGGGCTGTAAACGGGTTCGGGCTTTATAAAGCTGTCAATCAAAATGTACCTGTCGGTCTCGGGCCCCATCGGGTATAATTTTTATGGCCCGACATTTTATTTTTTACAGCTCTCTGCATTCGCGCTGCTATACTGCGGGAGCCGGCCAGATTTCTTGCGGTGTGGGAATAAATTTCAGAATAAATTGCAGGAACGATGTGTGTGTGTGTGTGTGTGTGTTTGTGTAAGATAGAGAGAGAGAGAGAGAGAGAGAGAGAGAGCAGTGCTGTGTGTGTGTCCGCGTGCGAATGAGAGGAGTGTCCCGCGCAGAAGAATACAAACAAGACAAACAGGTGACCGCGAACCTAAGGTTGCAAGAAAGGTATTAAGTTTCTTAATGGTTTAGGCACAAGCCAACAGTTTGGTGATGCTGTCTGAGCCTTACGTCATAATTTTTTTTTTATTATCCATTGTAATACCAGACAGCAGGGTAAAATATGGAGGAGGTTTGACGGTATCAAAATTTGGATACCACCCAAGCTTACTGTAGGCCTGTATAAATGTTTACTGTCTCTTGAAACGTATGCAACAGTGATTAAAATTATTTGTCTTTCGTTTACTTTTATCTAGGGAGTGAAAACATGATTTGATCAAATCTAAAAAATAAAAAAAAAAGATTTAAAAAAAAATTAGTTTTTAAAATTGTATAACTTAAACATGCATAATTGTCTTTTAGTGTCTTTTGTACTCTTCATACACTGAGACTTATCTGAGAAACAAATCCTGACCTTGTAATTATTGCTAATGCTGAAATCTGTTGATTAGGCTGAGGGAAAGTTTAACAGCACAGATAAAAATGACATTATAGCATGTCTAGTAGGAGATGAAACTGAGTTTTGACAGATTTATTTAGATTGATTTTAGAGGCTTTTGTGTACTGACAAATGTAAAGACTTACGTGAAGGAGGTTTTTCCCTGCTGTTCTCTCTCCTGTGAGCAGTACTGCTACTGGCAGACACTGTTTAAAACAGAAGCCTTATATTATAATCATTTTACAAAAGCAAAATAAATAGCTGTGCTATTCCACAAAGAAGCAATCAGCAGTTAAAAGCATATTGGTTAAAGCATAAGTATGAGAAGCTGAGCATATTGAAGGTATTAGGTATTAAATAAAGCATGAATGATAAAGTACAGTAGTATAAGCAGAGGGTGATGACAGAGACACTTCACTTGCAGAATAACCAGAATAAAAAAAACTTTCAGAGTGATTTAATGAATCGTTAATCTAATCTGTGTGTAATTCACCTCTGCCTTCTCTCCCGGACATGTTGATATTGTGTTGCCTATTTCGTCTTTCTTCAGTGTTCAGTGGATTATCTTTCCTGTTTGTTCATCATCCTGTAAAAGATTCATCAGTCCTGAGACTGTTCATTTCTCCAGACTGCTGTCATGTTGAGCTGCACGCCTGTTGTGAGTCAAAGAATAAACACACTGATTAAGCTTCACTGAGTCAATGAACAAACACACTGATTCAGAATCACCAAGTCAATGAACAAACACACTGATTCAGCTTAACTGAGTCAATGAACAAACACACTGATTCCGATTCACTGAATCAATGAACAAACACACTGATTCAGATTCACTGAGTCAATGAACAAACACACTGATTCAGATTCACAGAGTCAATGAACAAACACACTGATTCAGCTTCACTGAGTCAATGAACAAACACACTGATTCATATTCACCAAGTCAATGAACAAACACACTGATTCAGATTCACTGAGTCAATGAACAAACACATTGATTCAGATTCACTGAGTCAATAAACAAACACACTGATTCAGATTCAATGTGAGTCAATGAACAAACACACTGATTCAGATTCACTGAGTCAATGAACAAACACACTGATTCAGCTTCACTTTACTGTAAGTCAATGTAGTACAAACACTGATTTAGCATTACTTCACAGAGGCAATAAACAAACACACCAATTCAACTTAACAGCAGCCCTTTTGTATGGACCTATTTCTTAGAACGCAGAATTACCCGTTATGCTTTACATGTACAAGAAGGCTTCGAACTTACAGACGGCAGCTTGATGTGCATAAACACTCACACTTGGACAGCTTTGAGGCATTTTCCCCTCGTTATCAGATGGCATGTTGTGTCGTTTAAATGAAGTCTCGTCATCGCTACCGTCAACATTTTCTCTTTCTCAAATGAAATTCACCAAAATGTTTGACACACACACACACACACACACACACTTAGCCTACTGTACTGTCCCACTGACATTGATTGAAGTGTCACAAAGTGAAAATAATGTGGCGTTTTGAAATGAAAAAAAAAACCTGTGGTAAGTATAACACAACAAACACTAACTAAATGAAACATAACCGCTTCCGATTAAAATCAACATGCAAATCAGCCAGCAGAGTATCAGTAACAGACCTTTATTGGTCATTTTTGGCAATTGCATGGCTTACATACCATATTGCAGTGAAGTATTGTGTGTGTGTGTGTGTGTGTGTGTGTGTGTGTGTGTGTGTGTGTGTGTGTGTGTGTGTGTGAGAGTGTGTGTTTTCTGCATTAAAGAGTACACTATAACAACACTTGAACCACATTGAACAGAAGTTAAATGACTTTAACACATGTCTTTCTTTCAGAATTAAAGTTTTGCATCACAAAAACACGCCGTAAGCCACTGAGAAACGCTGAGAAACAGTTGAGAAACGCTCCTCTGTCTGATGACAATTCTTAACGGACGTTCTAAGCAGTCTAGCGGAAGATGCAGCAATGTAGAAAATTGTCTATAAAACTGAAGGGCTTTATCTGGTGAAAACAACTGTCCTGGAGGTGATCCTGTTTTTTACAAAGCTTTTTTAACAAAACATAAAGATTTAACACAAAACATTGTTCTGGGACATAACAGTCAAATGTTTTCACTGCTGGTCAAGGCAATACAAAGCTCCCAGATGTGCCTGTGTTATTTATCGGTTGTCATCTTGGTATAGCATACCTTGCAATGTTGCAACTGACCAATCAGAAACGAGTATTACCGACAGTAATGACATGGATGAATATAACCCAGTCAAAAAGATACATTTATTTGACCGAGAGAGATAGAAGAGCGCAAATGCGAAACTGAAAGTAATGAACACATAAGCTTTAGCCTGTTTTGGCACGTAAACTCAGCCCCCTTGTGACCAAAAAAGACACTAACAAATTAATGCAATTTCTGAATGCCATTGTAGAAATTAAGAAAAAAGTGTTTAAATTATATTCTTATATTCTTTTTTAACAATACAAAAAGAGCCACACATTCATAAAACTATTTCTTGATAAGCGATTCTTTAAGCGCAACTCACTAAAGCACATTACAGTAAGACAATAATCTAGTGCAGTGATTGACAGCAAACAAGTTCTGATAAGAGTCTGCTGGTATGTCTCAGGTAGTTTTTAAAGCAGCTCAGCTGACTGCGGAGGTACGGCTCCTCTGGTGACTGTAGTTCTTTAGACTTGAGACTGACTTGTAATTGTTCTTATCTGAGCTATTCTGCCAAATGTCTAAAATTAGCTGTTTTTTACATGTTATTAAACAGTGCTTCATCTTGATAGCAGAAAGCCTGACTTAAGTAACACTAATGCGCACTGTATAGCACACCTCAGTCAATTATTTATTCGGCCCTTTTTAAGGTTTATTTTTTGTTAAAGTTTATTTAATGCTAATGAAAGTGATCTAACACCAAAACAATTGTTAACCTTGTTTCAAACGATTAAATTCATACAAGTAGACCAACAGCTTAATATACTATTAATATAATGAAAAGCCATTAAATCTCTTTTAGACATCCAACCAGTTAAAGCATACCTTTGTGCGAATTAAAAAACCTGCGTACACGAGCGACCAGACGTGAGACTTGATCGTAGCTACCCCTAATCTCAATATTTGTGTTCAAATGACCGTATGCCCACTTTGTATGTTGATTTGATAAATGTGAGTCGATGAACAAACACACAAAACCACATGACTGAGATCTGCTTCATCAGACAGTAAAGTATACATTACGAATTATAATTAAGCAAATCTGTGCTGAACAACACGAGCTTTGACTTTCATCTGTACATAAAGAATTTAGAAAATCTCTAAGTACAAATGTAGATTGTTTTTGATGTGATTATATCCAAAATGAAAGAGAAACTCACAGATGTTGCCGCAGTTCATACAGTTAATCACATTTATCATCAATAGTTCATTTATCATGTATATTTCATTTAATAAACAAAGAAAGTATTAGTGACACTGTACCTGTGTGTCGCAGTTTCTTCGTGTTCAGAGGTTTGTTTTTGTCAGTGTGAGATCAGGAAGAGGTTTGCAGGTGGAGTCTTTCTCATAAAACTGTAAAAACCTGTTTCTGTGTTTCTGGTCTGACAACATTCACTACAGGTACAAGTTTAAGTAACACTGGGGGAAAACAACAAGACATGCAACTGCAAAAAAACCGCTGCTCACTGTAAAGATATTTACCAGCAGAGACAGATGAATTCAACTGTGTCTTTTCATTTCTATCAGTGAATGTGTTCTGTGTGCTAACAAGTCTGTAGTATGTGTTGTGCTCGCTGTCTATTTGACAGGTGTTTTCTCACCAGAATAATCTTCATCTTAAGGTCATCCGTATCAGGTCACCTGAAGTGTAGACTGAGTGCACTTTTAGCATCTGTCAGATATAAAGAAATGCTGAGTTACAATTTTGCTGAATTGTGTCAATAATATTATTTAGTGTCTGTAAATGGCGGAACTGCTCTTTGGTGGATTGCCATTGAACACTGAGTATGTTACATGGAACCCAATACTCTGATTGTAATATGATTAAGACAATACTCTGATTAAGAGTCTACGATGTAAACAAAGATTTTTGATTACCTTAATCCCACTACAGTCCTCATTAAACTAAACTGAAATCAAATGAAGACGTAGAGTATTTCTATTTTAGTCGCATTATTAAAATGCAGTACAGAGACATTTCACTACATTTTGCGACAGGCTGCACACATGGCAGTTATCAGGCATTTGAAGACAAACAAATGTGAATGGCTTTAAGCAAGAGAGCACATTTTTGGTGCAAGCGAGAAACAATGATTATGCTGAGAATTGTGGAAGAAATAGACATTATGAAGTGCCTTGACTTTGTCACAGGGGTGATAGGATGACCGAGGTGCAGATGTACAAAACCAGTAATGAGGGATGAGTTCAGTTTAAGGTGTTTATTTAAGTGCAAAGCAAAAAACTAAAATTGTGGATCCCCAGCAAAACACAAAACTTATTTATTTTCTACAAAATTATATGCATAATGTACAGAGACAATGTGTGTTCTGGCTATGCCAACAGTCAGGCCCAAACACAACAACTATCTGCACAAGGAAAAACTGCAGGAGACGCAGGAGCCGTTATCTAGAGTTTGGCTTCAACCATTTTTTAGAATACACCATATGAAAAATTATAAAGCAAAAATATATTTAAATAAACAACACATATGGTAGTAACTCGCAACATGGGAAGTTTAGTTATGAACTAATTTTAAGAGGATCAAGTGAGGATTATGAATAAATTTTGATTTACCACAGGCGGTGTTGTATTTGCTAATCGTGATCCTGCAATCATATGATTCCTAAGTTATTATAAATAACCACAGTGTTCTTTCCACATTTATCTAAAATAAACCCTCCATCCTCCCCTTCTCCTGCTTTTTTCTCATAGATTGGGCAGCATGGCGACCCAGTGATTAACACTGTTAGCCCCTCAAGCCTCCCTCTCGCTCGGTGAACTGGATGGGGCCGTGGGCTCGAGAATCCCTCAAGCTTAGGGCTCTCTCCCAGGACAGTGTGCCAAACAAGCTTATGATAACGCATCAGCTAAGTGTGAACTCATGAAATATTTATCACAAATATCTACAAAAGTGTCTGACAAATATGTTACACCAAAATAATGGTTTCCTTGATTTATCCCCCATGATGTGATTGAAAATTGTAGAACCCAGATCATTGGTAATATGGAAGCTTTAAAATGGCTGCTTTTCTACATACAGGTTTGGCAGTTTGGACGTGACTCAGAGTATTTGCTTCTTATTTTTAACCATGAAAAATAAACTATTATGTTTGCAACAAAGTCTGGTGTGATTTATTTTAAATGTTAAATAAGATAATGAAATGTTAAGCTAACTCAAACTACGTAAGGAATGAAAAATAGACAAACAACAAAAATTATTCTGCAGAAATAAATGGAGCATTTCTAATCACTCAAAACCAGAGGTGTGGACTCGAGTCATGTGACTTGGACTCGAGTCAGACTCGAGTCATGAATTTGATGACTTTAGACTCGACTTGACAAAATATAAAAAGACTTGCAACTCGACTTGGACTTGAACATAAATGACTCGGACTTTGACTAGGACTTGCCCCTATTGACTTGTAAAGACTTGCTGCTTCCCATGAAAAGCCCAACGATAAAAAAGTATGTTGACATAGACCGCTCTCTCTCTCTCTCCGTTTATGTGTGCGTGTGTGTGACAGCATGCGCGCGCGCGTGTGTGTGTGAGCATGCGCGCTTTCGGCATGACGTCCAATCAAAGCACGGTAGATTGTTTTGATTCGACAGTATCCAACGTGACTACTATGAGGCGCGGGAGTGGACAAAAGTCAAGCGAACGCAGAGAGAATTTGAATTTGAACTTGAGATCGAGCCAATACTCGCGTGCCAATACTCGCTCTCTCTCTCTCTCTCTCACATACAACATACACCTCTCTCTCTCTCTCTCTCTCTCTCTCTCTCTCTCTCTCTCTCTCGTGCATTCAGTCTCTTTGCGTTCGCTTGACTTTTGTTTACGATGGCGTCTCATACCTTTAGTGATTTTGCTCTCACGGGATCCTGTTAAACTGACCCTTCGCTAAGCCACGCCCAAAAACCGCCACCCACCAATCGCGGCTTACCAATCGTAGCTACGGGCAGAGGCTCTGTCAAGCTTTCGAGCGAGGGAAACAAGCCAAATCGTTGCGCAATTGGATTGTGAAAATCTGACACCTGCTATCCTAAAAGTTTGGACTGGGTGGTGGGATTTTTTCCCTTTTCAAAACCAAAGCCCAAGAGGAGAAATGCCAGCGTGGATCAAGCTGTGTGAGGGGCGGTAAAGGAGTTAACAGCTAAGTTGGTTTTGTTTTCGATATTCACATTCAGTGATAGGTGGCAATAACTCACACTCCTCTTATCCTAAACAGATCTAAACTGTGTTTCTTATAAAAAAAAAAACCAAAAAAAAAAACAAAGCAGGTTATGCTTCCCAGCGGTCTTTTTCTTTTTTTTTCCCACTCGATATTATGAGCCAGGGCTCGACAATAAGGACTGCCCGATGGCCCGGGGCCAGCGTGCGAGACAGTCGGGCCAGTGTACAAAATGTTTCTGGCTCGATCGGGCCAGCTGCTGCCTTTTTGCCAGCCAGATCGAGCCAGAGCTGCGTGCTGCGACTGTCTGTCAATTGTGTGCAAATACAATCTTACGGTGCTTTCACACATAGACGTTTGTTTCGGAATCTGTCTCGTTTCACCCGTTAGTGCGTTTTTTTTGGCATATATCCAGCAGTTGCGCTCGCATCCGCGCCAAATCAATCAGTCCAAGATCGCCTGAATGAGACGCGGTCTCTGTCCTATTGAGCGTATCGATTGTAGCGAGAAAACAAAACAATGCAACGAACTAACGACCCAGGCTATATCACAGTGTACTATGATCGTGTAATAGCCATATATACGGCTATATGAAGAGAGAATGATGAGCTGGGCCAGATGTCATTCTTACCGGTAAATGCGAAAGTGAAAGCATGCTGAAATATTACCGAGAGCTGTTTATCCAGCCTGATCTCGGTTTATCCGTCAGGAAAATTGACCGAAATTACTATCTGTTAATTTTTCCATATTTTAATCGTATAAAATGTTGTATTAGGCCTGTTGTTTTGTTTATTTCCGCACTGACAGCTCGAAAGAAAGATTTACATTGATCTGATGCAGTCTCGGTTCATCTGCTATGTCTCTCTATAATTTAAGCCTAAAATACAGAATTATAGTCAACGTTTCTTTAATAGATTGATTAATTCAATTGATCGATTTCTACAAAACCTGACAATTGAAATGAGGCTCTGTATATATGAGAAAGTCTGACCTCGATTTGTATTTGGTGACGATGTCTGTGGGTTGTTAAAATTGAAGTGCACATTTTCACTTATAAAATATTCTATACACAATGCACAAATGTTTGGGGTCAGTGTGATTAAATATGTTAAAACAAGCTTCTTCTTCTCACCAAGGCTGCAATTATTTCATCATAAATACAAATTGTGAAATGTTGCACTATAAAATAACTGTTCAAAAGTAGTTTATCATTTAATTTATTCATTTATTCCAGTGATTTTAAAGATGAGATTTCAGCTTCAGTACTCCAGTCACATGATCCTTCAGAAATCACTAATATTAATTATTATTATATTTATTAATGGTAAAAGTTATAAAATCAATAATGTCTGGAGTAATTATTTTATTTGAAACTAAATACAATAACAAAGCAGTTATTTAAAATTTTAATAAATATTTAACAATTACACCTTTTTTACATTTATAAATATAGCCTTGATGAACTGAATAGTTTTCCTTAAACATTTTAAAAATTACCGTAAATATATATACAGATTTATTAGCCCCCTTTTGTTTTTTGTTTTTTCTTTTTAAAATATTTCCTAAATGATGTTTAACAAAGCAAAGAAATGTTGATATTTTGTCTGATAATATTTTTTCCTCTGAACAAAATCTTATTTGTTTTATTTTGGCTAGAATAAAAACATTTTTTAAACCATTTTAAGGTAAAATTTATTAGCCTCTTAAGCTAATTGTTTTTCAGACTGTCTACAGAACAAACCATCATTATACAATAACTTGCCTAATTACCCTAACCTGCCTAGTTAACCTAATTACCCTAGTTAAGCCTTTAAATGTCACTTTAAGCTGTATAGAAGTGTCTTGAAGAATATCTAGTCTAATATTATTTACAGTCATCATGACAAAGATAAAATAAATCAGTTATTAGAGATGAGTTATTAAAACTATTATGTTTAGAAATGTGCTGAAAAAATCTGTTCTCTGTTAAATAGAAATTGGGGAAAAAAATAAACAGGGGTGCTAATAATTTAGGGGAACTAATAATTCTGAAATCAACTGTGTGTGTGTGTGTGTGTATACACACACACACACGCACATTCAAATAGCGATTAACTTCTTTTTTTTTTTTTTGGTGGGGCCAGTGAAAATTTGGGCAGGGCAAGTAAAAATCAGAACCACTGGCCCGATCGGGCGAGTAGAAAAAATCCTTAGCGTTGAACCCTGTGAGCACTGCTTAGTTTAAACCCTCGCTATTGTAACGCATATAAATACATACACTAATATTTGCTGGTAGAAAAAATCTATTTGTTCACTTCTGTTATTTATACTTTGATTTGCATTTAAATTTTTTTTCTTCCACTTAACTGCAAATTTGAATAAAAACTGGATAAAGAGCACACAAACATGCTGACAGTAATAGGTACTGTACACTGTTATGGGTCAATGATGCTAATATTCGGCACAAATCCATCAGTTTCTTAGGTTATTAGATTATTTTATACTTTCACCTCTCCTGCTGTGCATGAACTATGCTGTTGAATGTTCAGCGTATGAGGTGGCTAGGCTAACCTTGCTTCAATTTTGATAAAATTATTCTCTAATCAGTTGCTATTATGTTGTGAATATACCCCTGTAATGTATACTGCAGTCCTCTTTTGTCTGGCTTTCTCAGATATCTCACCTGTTTGCCAAAAATGACTAATTAAATCCTTGGGAATGTCTGACACCAGCGCATACACACTGTAATAGATGTGCCAGGCATGAAAGCTTGACAGGCGTAGTAGCAACAGTAACTAAGGAGGGCGAGGCTTAGCGAAGGGTTATTCCAAGAATGTTGATATGGTTTCTTTCTTGCTTTACTATTTATTAACAATACACAAAAAACTAAAAGGTTAAGGTAAATTCTTTAAAAAATTCTAGTGTTTTTGAGTATTATACTTGTTGTATACTTGTATTATACTTATGTTTTAGGCTAGTATTATTTACGACTTGTTAATGAATGCTTCATAATACAGTAGTATTACCAATAGTGAACAGATAAAATAATACAAAGTGTAGTTTTACTACAGTAAAGTGTAGGGATTTGTAGTATAAAATACCCTATATTGTAAAATAATACAGCACTGGGTAATTTGTTTATATTACACTTGTGTTACCATAGCAACTATAGTATTTCCACAACTGATCAATTGAAGTTCTTTACTGTAGTAGGCTACTGTTCAAAACACAGTACATGCCAATATACGTGTTCAGGGGCCCTGTGGAACAGCTTTCCTCAAAATGAAGAGGATGACATGGAAAATGTCCTCCACAATCTCATCAGCAAAGTGGAAGCCAGCAGACACTAGTTTACTTTATTTTAGCTGCCATGATAAAATGAGATTGATAGTGAGATTACAGTAGACTATAATACCTTTTCAAGTGTTTCCTTATTTTTATCACAGTTACATTTCTGCTTGCATTAGTTTTTGTTTAAATGCTTTTAAAATAAAATGTATTCTTTACATCCAACATCTATTCCAGGGGTGCCTTATAGTGGTGTAAACCCCTTTACAAGGGGTGTTACCCCTGTGTAAACTCTAGCCGCCCCTGTGGCCAACCCGATATGATTTTGCTGTTGACATTATTTATTTAAATCTACTTACATAAATGCAATACAATGCAATATTTCAATAAATAAATAGCCACTAAAAAATTATTGTGGATTGATTGGTGCCACTGACGTAGCTGGCCTCTTCTGGCCCCCCTTAAGCAAATTTTCAGGGGGGCACCACTGGTCTATTCTCTGTCTTTAAGTGTTTGAAACTGAAAATATCTCATCATATAAAACAACCAAAAATGTTATGGTTTATTAGATTAAACATTTAATATGTAAGTCTATTTTAGTATTTTGGTTATTGTTATTAAACAGTGCAGCAATATGAATCATATCAAAAAGCATGAAAGGAAGAGGGAACACGACACAAATTGTGAGTTTGCATATAATCTCTGAGAGCGCTCAAGAAAATTTGTGTGTGAGCAGTGCATATTTGAGAGCGAGAGAAAATTTGAGAACTCGCAATCAGTTTTGTCCACAAACAGAGGAAATCCGTGCACGAGCATCACACAAGGTAGAGAGCAAAGCTCTTCAACGCTATGTGAAGAAAACAACATTATTGTTTGTATGAAGTAGCCTACTTCATTAACAATATGTGCTACCATTTTACATTGCTGCAAGACAGATTTGCAGCAATATCTTTTTAGCACACACGAGATTCAATTGACAAAATTCCAATTTCACTCAATTTAACTTTGCGGCATATACAGGAGTTGGTCTACTGCTGCCTCATTGAGGTTATGTAATTTTGGTTAATCACAAGTTGATCACCGAAGACATAACATACGGGCACAACTAAACTTAATGAATTAGACAGCAGTAGACCTGCAATTTCTGTGTGATGAGGCAAAATGGAGTCTTTTTTTGGTGGAACTCGTTCTTGTGCATTATGCTGTGGAGACGAGACGCAGCACTGTTCAGTACTTTTTCAGAAAATTGCATTTGTATTTTTATATATCTGAGCAATGTTCTTTAATAAAAAAAGGTTTGTTTAATTAATACAGATCTTACAACCATACCTAATCTGTATATATTTTATTTTTCTGTTAAAAAGACTCGAAAAGACTCGAAAATCAAACTGCAGGACTTTGGACTTGACTTGAGACTTGTTGCCTTTGACTCGGGACTTGACTCGGGACTTGCCTGTCTTGACTCGGGACTTGACTCGGGACTTGAGGGCAATGAATTGAGACTTACTTGTGACTTGCCAAACAATGACTTGGTCCCACCTCTGCTCAAAACAATCAAGTATCCACACAAACAGTACATTTGATATTTTCCAGCCAGCGTCTAGAAAGTGTGAATAGCGAAAACTGTTTGTGTGAGTTAATGCATGCTTACAAACTTGCCTAAATAAAAGCCATAGTTACAGCATATCTGTGACGGGGCATGAATGAAAAGTTAGTGAATCAAATGACAGAGGTTGCTTGAGAATATTATATTCATTATATTATATATATATATATATTTGAGGCAAATAATAAGATCACTGATGTTCATGAAAATGTGGTTAATGATACTTTAATTAAACTGAACTGAATTAAACTGAGCTGAACTTCAACAGAGACCATTACAGACTTTCCTCTTTTCTTTGCAGCACCTGTGATGTGCTTGTGGCCTTTGGCTCCCACTCTTTTTATTTTTGGACTCAGTCTACACTATAGGTGACCTGATAAAGTAACAGTGGCTGGTAGTAATAATTCAGTTTAAATATAATTTGAATGAAGAAAAATAAATTTAAAAAACCAGTTACAGTGGGATTCGAACCCAGGCCCGTTTGCACCACAGTTCTATGCTCAATATTTTTTGTAGCCAGATGTAAGCGAAAGACGCCTCAATCAGCCAGTTTGTAAGGTCTGTAATGACTCAAGCCACACCACCATTTCACACTGCATGTCAGAAAGATTGTGTTTTGCCTGTTTTGGATCTGGTCACACCAGACTGAATTGCCCAGTCAGTAGCTCTCCTCAGTCCCAGTCTGAGGGAAACTAGCTGACCTGTATTTGGAGGGGGGCAGTACAGGTCTCAGCAACCACTCCCACACTGACGACACTTCTGATGCTGAAACAGTTTACACATCAGCAAGAGACTTATCCCATGATTATGAAATTGTTGTTTATCAGAATATTCACAGAGTCAGCAGTAGTGAGAGCCTTTTCTATACACCCGTGTTACTGGGTGGGACGTTAAAAATTGGTGGCATGTTGGACACTGACTCTATGGCTTGCAGTATGAGTGAAGAGGCTGAGATAAAAATGAAAGAGGCTGGAGTGATAAATGACCTCCACAAGGTGGATGTGAATGTGATCCTCGTTGGATGAGGTGGGCTTCATGTTAAACCCAAGTGTGCTTTTGATGTGGAGATGGAGGTGTATGGCTGTAAAATTGTGGTTCCAATGCCCGTTGTCCAGGGCCAGCGGGATGAACTAATATTGGGAATCAATGTTATTAAACATATCCTGCATCAGTCCAAGAAGTGTGAGTCTTACTGGAAAACAGTGTCAAGTCCTTGCCCTTGTAAAGATTATGAGGTGGAACAGTTCTTGTCTATGCTCTCAGGTCTCAAGCCCTGGAGAGGTGATGAAGCTCCTCAGAAGATTGGTACTGTCAGGTGCAACTCTGCTGTCTGCCTTGAGTCTGGCTGTGAATATCTGATCTGGGGAAAACTGCCTAAAAATACTGCTATATCACCAGGCAGCGCTGTGATGACAGAGCCCACATCATCTCGCTCAGCTCCCAGAGGTGTTCTGGTGTCAAGAGTCGTGACTCCATTGTGGGGAGACAAATGGGTCCCACTAAAACTCATCAATGCGTCTGACAGGCCTGTATTGTTAAGACGCAATGCAAAGTTAGCAGATGTTTTCTCCTGCATGGCAATTGAGGACATGGACATAACTGAGTTTTCAGAGAATCATTGGGCTAGTTTTTCACATTCACTGATGTCTCAACCACCTGCTAGTATGCAGTCCACCAAAGAAAGGCTCATGTCAGTTGGTCTCAGTAACATTGACATTGATTCGTGTGAGGTGTCAGAAGTATGTAAGAGGAAGATGACTGACCTTGTTTTGCAGTACGAAGATATATTTTCACGCCATCATCTCGACTGTGGAGAAGCGAAAGGTTTCGTACACCGCATTCATCTTTCAGATAAAAGGCCGTTCAGGCTACCTTATAGGAGAGTGCCCCCTGGACAATATCAAAAATTGCGTCAGGCAATAAGTGAAATGGAGGACAAAGAAATCATTAGGAAATCAACCAGCGAATATGCATCACCACTCGTTCTTGTGTGGAAGAAGGATCTTCGTATATGTACGGATTTCCGCTGGCTGAATAAAAGAACTCTAAAGGATGATCACCCTCTTCCCCATCAGGCAGACTGCCTAGCTGCATTAGGAGGCAACAGTCTATTTAGCACAATGGATTTAACGTCTGGATTTTACAATATGCCACTTCATGAGGAAGACAGGAAGTACTCAGCTTTTACAACTCCCATGGGCCTTTACGAGTACAACCGTCTTCCCCAGGGTCTATGTAATAGTCCAGGCAGTTTCATGCGAATGATGATGAGCATTTTTGGAGACCAGAACTACCTGAGTTTGTTGTGCTACTTAGACGACCTGTTAGTGTTCGCCCCAGATGAGGAGAGTGCCTTGTTACGCCTGAAGATGGTGTTTGAGAGACTGCGTAGCCATAATCTAAAGTTGGCTCCAAAAAAATGTTTCTTTCTCAGGAGGTCTGTGAGGTTTCTGGGCCACATAGTTGATAAAAAGGGAGTTTCAACAGATCACAGTAAAGTCGAGAACATCACAAACATGACTAGTACTGACCTCATGGATCCTGATGGTGTGACCCCATCACAGAAAAGAATAAGGTCCTTTCTAGGGATGATAAATTATTATCAGCACTTTGTGCCTGGATACTCCGCCATAGCTAAGCCACTCTTTGACCTGTTGAAGGGTGAGAAGAAAAAAAGAAAAGGTCAGAAAGACAGGACTACAGGCAGAAAGTTGTGTGCAGCGGACTGGGTACCACAACGGGAGCATGCCTTTGACCATCTTAAGGCTTCCCTGGCTAACTCTTTGATCCTTGCCCATCCAGACTTCACTCGTCCCTTTATGTTGTCAACAGACGCATCCTTGGAAGGCATAGGAGCTGTTCTGTCCCAAGTACAGGATGGGGACACGCGAGCCAGACCGATTGCATTTGCCAGCAAGTCATTGACTCAAGCCCAGAAGAACTACCCAGCTCACCGGTTGGAGTTTCTGGCTTTGAAATGGTCGATTTGTGACAAGTTCAGTCGCTGGCTCAAAGGTCACAAATTCACAGTCTGGACTGACAATAACCCGTTGACTCATATACTTACGAAGCCGAAGCTGGACTGTTGTGAGCAACGCTGGGTAGCCAAGTTGGCAAGTTATGACTTCAACATAAAGTATGTCCCAGGTCGGCAGAACATCGTAGCTGACGCTTTGAGCCGTGTCCCTTTTGTCAAAGAGAGTGTTGGCCAAAGACTTCTCACTGAGCCATATACAAACCTTCTGAGCGCTGTTACAGATGTGTCATGTAATTCTGTGAAAAATGCTTTCATGTCATCTAGTGGTCAATTGAAACCTGTTACAGTGTGTGGTAATGTACTGGCAGCATGCAACTCACCTAATGTATGGACTCAGTCTATTGGAATGGAAGATGTGTCAGCAGTACTGCAATCACATATAGTATGGGAAACTGGTCCCAGGGCCCGTGCAATGCAAACACTGCAGTTCCTTCCTCAGTTGATACAACCTGGACTTAACGCCTTACCTGCATACACTGAAAAAGACCTTCGTGACAAGCAGTTGGATGATGGTACTCTCTCTCGTGTCCTGTATTATGTTGAGAGGCGATGGCGGCCTTCTAGGAGAGCAAGAGCTAAAGAGTCTGTCTCGGTCACAAGATACCTGAAACACTGGGACAAACTTACCATGAGCAATGGTGTCCTATACAGAATCTCAAAGGACCCTAGAACAAGAGCAAAACGGTCCCAGTATGTTGTTCCTGACTCTCTCAAAGATGAAGTCCTGAAAGGAGTTCATGATGAGGCTGGTCATCAGGCCCAGTCCAGGACCCTTAGTTTAGTAAGAGAGAGGTTCTTTTGGACAAACATTGACAGAGATGTGAGAGACTATGTTCGCCATTGCCAACGATGCATTGTTAGTAAGACAGCTGAACCTGAAGGGAGAGCTCCTCTGGAGAGTATAACAACAACTAGACCACTGGAGCTCGTCTGTATTGATTTTTGGTCAGCTGAAAACTCCTGTAACAAGTCCATAGATGTCCTAGTAATCACAGACCATTTTACAAGGATGGCTCAGGCGTTTCCCTGTAAAGACCAGACAGCCAAGCAGGTAGCAAAAGTACTCTGGGACAAATATTTCTGTGTCTTTGGATTCCCAGAAAGGATCCATAGTGATCAAGGGTAAGGCTGATAAGTGAGCTCCTCAAGATGTCAGGTATCAGAAAATCTCACACTACTCCCTACCATCCAATGGGAAATGGTAGTGTGGAGAGATTCAATAGAACTTTGGGCTGTATGATCCGCGCACTGTCTCCTGAAGCTAAGGCTGACTGGCCAAGACGTTTACAAACATTGACATTCATGTACAACTGCACATCCCATGAAACGACGGGCTACCCGCCCTTTTACCTCATGTTTGGCCGTGTCCCCCGCTTACCTGTTGACATTCTGTTCCATACTGTCCTGCATGATTCAAATGTGACGAGCTATGACAAGTATGTGGCTTCTCTTACTAATGATCTAAAGGAGGCATTGTTAATTGCTCAGGACCATGCTCAGAAGGAGCAGAAAAGACATGCTCATCTGTACAACAGGAAAGTAAAAGGATCCAGTATTGAAGTTGGGGATAGAGTGCTTTTGGCCAACAAAACAGAGAGAGGTAAAAAGAAACTCGCCGATAAGTGGGAATCAACCGTCTACACAGTTGTGGACATGAACCCTGAAACACACACGTACAGGATCTGTGATACAGTCACTGGCCGGGAGAAGGTGGTTCATAGGAACTTACTCATGCTTGTCAACTTCCTTCCTGTGGAAAATGGAATTAATGTGTCTGACTTACCTCCATCCGTGTCTGCCGTTGAATCTTCACCTCTGGGTACTGCTGATGTGGACGACATATCTGAGACTCTGTTTGAGAGAGAGAGTGAGAATGATCGTGGATCTGATGAAAACTATGATGTTCACAGCCTAGACAACTTACCTGCATGCTCCAGAGATGGAGTGAGCTTCTTGTCTGATGCAGAGCCTGGGGATTCTGAAAGGAGAACCATAGAATGGATTACACAGTTTTCTGATCCAAGTTTATCACAAATGGATGTTACTGATGTGATGATTGATACCTCTAGACCACAAGATGTTTCTACCTTGCCTGGCAACATCACGAATGAACAGTCTGTGACCTGTGACTCTGTTCCTATAACTGACATTGCTGTTGACATAAGACAATCAGAAGCTGCACCTGTCAATACAACACAAACACACAATGCACCACATGCTCTACACACTGCGGACCAGACTTCACTTCAGTGCAGTAACTTTCCTAATGCACTAACACAAGTAAGATCCAGATTTGGTAGATTAGTCAAACCTGTTAATAGACTGATACAGTCCATGTCCAGACAGGAGGTTGTTCAGGATAATTTCAGTGTTAAATCTGTTTGCAAGTCTATTTTTCAGTCTCTAGTTGAGTAAATTACAGATCAGTTGCCCTAGCTTTTACGGGATAAAGTTTATTATTATTATTTTTTTTGGAAGTGGCATTACTGCTTTATATAATTAATTTAGAAGTTTTCATCTCTTTAATGAGCGTATTCTACACTGAAACTTTGGGTCTTGTGGGGTGTACAAGGCACCCTGTTGCCAGTAGCTGGATTGGGAGATAGCGCTGCTCTCATACCACTTCATTCTTTTAGAATACTGTTGATGTTGGATTTTTATTTTGATGACCCTTTCATTGTGAATGTTGTTGAAGTTGTGTCAGATATGTACATTGTAGATGTAGCTCAAATTTTATAAAATTCAGTGGAGGTGAATGTAACAGAGTTACAATTGCACTCTGTTAAAATTATAACATTTTTCAAATTATATTGTGATTTTTATTTATTTAAATATTTTATTTCATATTTGTGAATTTTATCATTTTAAGAATGATTTTGGAGTCATTTTCATTTATTTACTATGGCAGTGTTTAACCTGCACACCGCCCCTTTTTGTACCTCTTGTGTTGCCGTAGTTTGTTTTTTTCCCCTCCCACCCTCACAATGCTGCTGTGTATTGCTGAGGGTAGGTTGTGTAGAGCGTTGCTCCTGATTGTATTTCATATTTCTATCGTTTTAAAGCAAGTGTTTATAATTTTTATGGAAACTATATAACTTATTATATATTATATTATGTATTATATTACAAATATGCTATATTTTCTATAGATTGACAGAAGTGCTAACCGCATGGCAGATCGCCATTTTGTCTGCATGTTGCTTCAGTTCTCAGTGAGAAAACTCTATTATTTTGTGTAAATAGGGGTCGGATGTGCAGTGCAGGCAGAAGACAACATAATTGTGTTTAATTGTCTTCTCCAGGTACGTTTTACTGTCTTTTTGTTTTGTTTGCCTTTTGTTTTACTCAACGCACATTTTTTGTTGTCCACCAGGTGGCTCTGTTGTGCGTAGTTTTTGCACATGCATTTTTGTTTGTAGTTGAGTTTGGTTTCTAATGATAAAGAAATGTTCATTTTCTTGAAATTGTAGAAAAAAAGTGTTCCCCTTCGGGGGGAACTTCAGCACTATAAGTGGATTTGATTGTAAAATCCACGCATTGGGAGGTTCGGTTCAGAAGCTACTCGTCTGAAAGAGTATTGAACGGGCCAATTAAGAATGAATTGGCAGCGCAAGCCTGCGCAGGTGAGCGGCATAAGCAATCAACTGAGTATATAAGCTCACCTGGCGCCAGCAGACGCTATCCTTTTCGCTTCAGAGACTTTCTGATCGAGTCGATGAGGGTTCCTCCTGCTGTGACCAGCGATTCTGAGCGAACGAGAGCATTCTCCCGGTCCAGAGTGTGTACACGCAGTGGCAGACGGTCGAGCTGGGTTTCTCCCTTGCCTGGCGTTCTTTGGGTCCGGTCCTCCAGAGCGGTGCGTATAAAGTTGCAAACTTCACAGAAAGAGCAACACAGTCGTGCAGCACGTCCTTATCAGGACGGCGCTCCGACTGTGCGTTTCTGGATGCGGTGGTTTCCTGTCCTCGGATGATGGGCGCGGGCACTGCGTTACATGTCTGGGGGTCCAGCATGTTAATGCGTTGCTCGCGGGCAGTTCATGTCGTCATTGCGATGCCATGACTGTTGCGCAAGATCGCGGTTAGCCTTTGCAAAAGGGCGAACCACCCCAGTTGTCCCCTGCTCTGCAGCGGGCACTCGGGCAGATCTGAGGGTTTCAGCGAGAGATAATCCGTCGCCCACGGGCCCGCGGACCTCCCGCTCCTCTAAGCGCTCCATCCAAGCTTCGGGCGGGGGAAGCGATCCGTCTAACAGATGGTAGCCCTTACGCCCGATGACACCGCGGCATCGGAGGGTGGGCTTTCATTGTCCGATGATGATCCAGACCCGCTCGCCCCCTTCGGGCTGGTCAGCGCTGTCACTACGGATCCTGAAACGGACATGTTAGCCGTGCTTTCCCGGGCTGCTTCGGCCGTGGGTTGGAGATGGTTTATCCCCCAGCTCCGCGGCCGGACCGACTAGAGGGGCGTTCCCTTCTTCCCGGAGGTGCACAGTAGGCTCACGCGGTCTTGTAAAGCACTTTTTTCTGCTCGTGCTGCGTGTCCCTCCACCCTAACCACTCTTGACGGTGAAACAGCCAGGGGGTATGTGGCGATTCCTCAGGTTGAGTGCGCGATGGCGGTAAATCCGTGCGGCGCCTCTTCTTGGCGGGGTCCGCCTCGTCTCCCATCCAAAGCCTGTAAGTTATCTACCTCCCTCGGAGCTAGAGCTTACATAGCTGCGGGCCAGGCTGCTTCCGCCTTGCATGCGATAGCCACCTACCAGCGCTACCAAGCGCAGGCGCTGGCCGAGCTGCACGAGGGTGGGTCCAACCCAGGCTTACGAGCTTCGCACCGCCGCCGACTTAGCTCTTCGGACTACTGAGTCCGCTGCGTGTGCGTTGGGGAGGACGATGTCCACATTAGTGGTCCAGGAGCGCCACCCCTGGCTGATATGCGCAAAGTCGACAAAGTCCGCTTTCTTGACTTCCCCATATCCCCATCCAGGTTCGGCGACACTGTCTGTGAATTCACCCAGGAATTCAAGGCGGTGAGAGAGCAGTTGGTGGGTGATGTCTTATCGGCGGTCCGTAGCCCGCTCCGCCCGCCGTGCCATTCATACCTGCTCCTCGCCGAAGGCGCCCGCCTACGAGAGCTGCTTCGCCCCCGCACACGCCTCCGGCGAAGCGAGCGCGTCGGGCACCTCGGAAGCAGGCAGCCCCCCTGCCCAGAACGCCGCTAAGTCCGGCAACGGACCGCGAAGCGCCCCTGGGACAGGCCATCTGGAGAAGAGGGAACTTGCTCTTTCCCCGCTGGAGGGCGGGGCCCCATGTCCAACGGCACTTTTTACTGCCATGAAAACATTATGAAAGGGCACTTTTCACTTCCCCAGATGTGACAGCCCGAAATCTGCCAGTCTGGGACGCTATGCTTTCTAGCTTGCAGATTCGGTGCGTTTCGCCAGTGGCTCACGAGCGCTGGGAGGACGGTCTCCTTTCTCCCACCCCTCGAGCCTCCCCTCCGGAGCTCGGGTTTGGAGTGAGAGCAAATATCTCAACTCCAGCTTTGCCGTGGGACCCGCGAGCTTCCCGGATCAGCACACCCACTCCGCGCTGCCCCACTGCTGGTACGTCAGCGATTGTAGCAATGAGTCCATTAGCGAGAGCTCTGCCTGCCTGGTTAGCGCGGGCCAGCTCTTCGCGGTGGCTCATACGCACAATCAGACTCGGCTATGCGATTCAGCTCGCGAAACGGCCCCCCAAGTCACGGGTGTGTATTCACCAGGGTCAGCCCCCTGTCCGCCCCTGTCTTGCGAGAGGAGATTGCTGTCCTCCTGGCGAAGGATGCAATCGAGCCGCTCCCTCCAGCCGAGATGGAGAGTGGGTTTTACAGCCCACGCTTCATCGTGCCCAAAAAGAGCGGTGGGTCACGGCCAATCCTAGATCTGCGCGTTTTGAACCGCTGCCTGCACAAGCTGCCGTTCAGAATGCTCACGCAGAAGCGCATCCTCCGGTGCGTTCGTCCTCTGGGTTGGTCTGCAGCATTAGACCTGATGGACGCGTATTTCCACGTCTCCACTCTTCCTCGCCACCGACAGTTTCTGCGGTTTGCGTTTGAAGGTCGAGCTTGGCAATACAAAGCCCTCCCCTTCGGGCTCTCTCTGTCTCCGCGGGTCCTCACCAAGCCCGCGGAGGGTGCCTCAGCGCCCCTTCGGCTCGCGGGCATCTGCATACTCAATTTCTTTACGACTGGCTGATTTTTGCCCTCTCTTTTGATTATGCACAGAGTTGATTATGCACAGAGACAAAGTGCTCTGGCACTTCCACCTGTGGGGGTTTCAGGTCAACCGAGAAAAGAGCAAACTCGCCCCCGTGCAGAGGATCTCTTCTCTCGGGCTGGAGCTGGACTCGGTCACCATGGCAGCGCGCCTCTCCGGAGAGCGCGCTCAGCTGATGCTGTACTGTCTGAGAGAGCTCGACAGTAAAATAGTGGTCCCACTGAAACTATTTCAGAGGCTCCTGGGGCATATGGCATCCGCAGCCGCTTCATGCCGCTCGGATTATTCTATATGAGACCACTTCAGCACTGGCTTCACGATCGAGTCCCCAGACGCGCATGGCACGCGCGCGCACACCGAGTCTCTGTTACTGCGCTGTGTCGCCGCGCCCTCAGCCCTTGGAGCGACCCCTCGTTCCTACAGGCCTGGGTGTCTCTAGAACAGGCGTCCAGTCTTGTTGTCGTTTCAGCAGACACTTCCAACACGGGCTGGGGGGCTGTGCGTTGCGGGCATGCGGCTGCGGACCTGTGGAAAGGTACCCAGTTGCATTGGCATATCGCCTGGAGCTGTTGGCAGTGTTCCTCGCTCTCCACCGTTTTTTTCCGGTGCTGGAGCGGCAACACGTGCTGGTCAGGACGGACAGTACGGCGGCGGTGGCGTATATCAGCCGTATAGGGGGTATGCGCTCTCGCCGCATGTCTCAGCTCGCCCGCCGTCTGCTCCTCTGGAGTCATCCGCGGCTGAAATCGCTGCACGCCATTCATATTCAGGCAAGCTCAACCGTGCAGCCGATGCGCTCTCACGGCAGCCTTGCGTCCTGGAGAATGGAGACTCCACCCCGAGTCTGTTCAGCTGATATGGGCGCGATTCGGGGAAGCCCAGATCGATCTGTTGCTTCCCCCGAGATCGCTCATTGCCAGTTGTTCTTTCCCTGACCGAGTGCTCTCGGCACGGATGCACTGGCTTACAGCTGGCCTCGGGGCACGCGCAAATACGCGTTTCCCCCAGTGAGCCTGCTCGCGCAGTTACTGTGCAAGGTCAGGGAGGACGAGGAACAGATTGCTGGTTGCGCCCCTCTGGCTCAACCAGACCTGGATGTCAGAGCTCTCCCTCGCGATAGCCCTCCCCTGGCAGTCCCTTCGAGAGAACACCTACTCTCTCAGGGACAGGGCACCATCTGGCACCCTCGCTGATCTTTGGAGGTCCTTAGACGCGAGGAAGACTTAGGTAACCTCCGATTGCGGTGGCTAATACCGTCACTCGGGCTAGAGCCCCCTCCCCGAGCGCGCCTATGCCCTGACGTGGAGTCTATTCACTGAATGGTGTGTCTCTCGCTGAGAAGACCCCCGTAATTTGCCAGATCAGCGTTGTGCTTTCTTTACGCCGAGAGAAGTTGGAGAGCAGGCTGTCGCCCTCCACACTCAAGGTTACGTGGCTGCCATCTCCGCTCTCATAACGCGGTGGCTGGCAGCACCGTGGGAACGCATAACCTCATCATCCGGTTCCTCAGGGGCGTTAAGCGAATTAATCCACCCCGCCCCCTCTCATGCCCTCTTAGGATCTCGCCCTCGCTACACAAGCCGCGTCAGATCCCTTCGATCCTCGACTCAGTATCTTTCTGTCCCTGAAGACAGCTCTGCTGGTCGCGTTGATATCGATTAGAGGGTCGGGGACCCGGAGGCATTTTTCGGTCAGTGACTCGTGCCTGTAATTGGGCTGGCTTCTCTCATGTCCTGAGACCCCGCCCGCGATATGTGCCCAAGGTTCCTACCACTCCGTTTTAATACGAGGTAGTGAGCCTGCAAGCGCTGCCCTCGGAGGAGGCAGACCCAGCCCTTCTTATTGTCCAGTTCGCGTTTTGCGTATTATCCGGACCGCACTCAGAGTTTAGATCATCTGAGCAGCTCTTCGTCTGTTATAGCGGTCGGCAGCAGGGAAGTGCCGTACCGAAATAAGTTCCCACTAGATTGTGGATGCCTTTCTTTCACTATCAGAGCCGAGATGAGCCGCGTCCCCCGAGAGCGCGTGCGCACTCCACTCGGAGCTTCGCATCCTCTCGAGCGCGCGCACGCGGCGCCCCTCTAACAGACATCTGTAGAGCTGCGGGTTGGGTGACACCCAACACATTTGCAAGGTTTTACAATCTGCGAGTGGAGCCGGTTTCCTCAAGGGTATTAGGTAACCCTTGGTGATTGAGGAAACAATTCGGTAGGGTGTTGAAACACGCTTGCTGCGCCATTTTCCCTAACACGGAGATACGTGCGCCTTTTTATCTGTCAGTAAAGTTCCCCGTCAGGTGAGCCCTGCAGATTCCTCCGTGGCCCCCAGCACTGACTCAGCGGAGGAGTCACTTGCTGGCCCACTACGTTGTAGGTCTGCCCGCTGGTCAGCCCGCGTTTTGGGTAAAGGTGCCTGCGATGCGTGATCCCCACTAGGCGATCCCATATGCTTATTCCGCCACGGTTAAGTCCCCCCCCCTGGGCGGACCCGTGTCTTCCCTCCCCGCTAACCACTCTTTTGCTATGCGTACTCCCCCTTTTTAGGGCTAGTCCATATGTAAATTCTGCCATCTATCCCCCCTTGGGTAACGGATGGCCTCAGCAGCGTCCTTCCTATCGGGATTGCACGCTTCCCAACGTACTGTCGTATTTTCCTAGAATTATCTAGATGCTCACGACTTCCCAAAAAATATATATAAATCCGTAAAACTTCTGTTGAAGTAGGATAAATTAGGGCCAGGGACACGTTGGAGGACCGCGCCCCCCATGATGTGGGTGCGTCACGCTTGCTTGACTATCTCCTCATCGGGGGTGTTGGTAAGGTGCAGTCATTATGGCGCTTTCAATGGGCTCCCAATGCGTGGATTTTACAATCAAATCCACTTATAGTGCTGAAGTTCCCCCCGAAGGGGAACGTTCGAGGTTACTAAAGTAACCCTTCGTTCCCCGAGGAGGGGAACGGAAGCACTATACTCCGTCGCCATAATGACTGTCCCTTAGCTGTTGAAAGTCTCTTCAGCTTAAAAAGGATAGCGTCTGCTGGCGCCAGGTGAGCTTATATACTCAGTTTATTGCTTATGCCGCTCACCTGCGCAGGCTTGCGCTGCCAATTCATTCTTAATTGGCCAGTTCAATACTCTTTCAGACGAGTAGCTTCTGAACCGAACCTCCCAATGCGTGGATTTTACAATCAAATCCACTTATAGTGCTTCCGTTCCCCTCCTCGGGGAACGAAGGGTTACTTTAGTAACCTCGAACGTTCTCTTTGCTGTTTTTTTTTTTTTTGTGTGTGTTGGTGGTGAAATCGTGGGGAGAGAAAAGATGAGAAACAAGAAAGATACAGAGGTGAAGAGCTGTTGGCTTTGAAGATGGAGGTGTGACGATAAATACTGTGGTGTGAAAGTGATGGTGGACAGGCTGACCAGAAAACTACACGAGCCATTAAGTGCGAGGGGTTTGCAGGATCTTATGGGGATCGAAAGCCAAGGTGGACCTGTACCGAATCAGCGTTGTTTGCCGGGTCAGTTATTTAGGTCATTCACATTCATTCATACACCCATACAATCCACACCCATTGCTACTCAATTTCACAAACTTTCTTTACATTTCTCTTTCCCTCTGGTTTCTGTTACCTCAGCCACACGTTATTATTGTTTGTTTGATTGATTGTTTGTTTGATGTTTTCTTTCTTTTATTTTATTGACATATCTAAGCAGTGATAATGTTTTGTTGTTGTTAAACATCGTCAACCAAGATTGAACAGTGGTGAAAAAGAGTTAGTTATTATTTAGAAAATATATTTGTTGTACTGTGTGTTAAAAATACACCAGTTGATTTCATTTAAAGTGTGTTGTTGCGTTGTTATTAATTATCCTTTTCTTTTGCATTGTGTATGGTGTGTGAATGCCGGTTGTGGCTAACCAGGGTATTAGTAAATGTTTTTCTTTTTGGCAAGGTAATCTTGCCTGCCGCCCAAAGTTTATTTAAAAATATTGATAACTAAGTATTTTTTTTGTTTGAGGTCTGCTGGAAGTGAGATTAAGGGCCGTGAAAATCTGAAAACGCCCCCAACGTGGGGCGTGGCCCAACTTGAACTAAACTTTGAACATTGAACTCTGAACTTTAAACTCTCATTGAAAAAAAAAAAAAAAAACGCACACACAACTTTACAAAAAGACTTTTATTATGAACATTTGCATACTAATTGGGAAAAGTTTTTTTTACTGCTTACTTTGTGAAAAGAGGGTTTTCCTTCCTGTAAAAAAGAAGGATTTTTCTTTGTGAGAATTTTGATAGTTTTCTTTGTTGAAAAAAAAAAAAAAAAACTTGTGTTCTTAGTGAAAGGGTTACATCTTTATTGACAATTGTGACCATTTTGTACATTTTTCTTACCTGTTGTAATTGTTATTTCTTGGTGCTACTGTCTACTTTTCACCAAACATTGACCATACTCAGTTTTCATTTAGGATTCTTTATTTTCTTGCCATTTTTTTACCTGTGCCTTTAGAGATACGTCCCACCGTCAACATGGCCAATACTCCCCCATCACCATTTGCCAGTGTGGAAATTGATCATCCAGACATTGCAACCACTAACTGGCCACATGTGCAACGGATGATACAACAGCCTCATTCTCAACCACAGCAAGTTTCCACCTTTCACTCAACTCCTACCAAATTCCACCAAACCCTTCTCCCTAACTCAGGTGCACTTTGGATCTCCACCTCCAAGCATTACTGCTCCTCTTTCTTCATCTCCTCACCAGGATTCCATGCAGTTGTGCTCTGTTGCTAAAGCCACACCATCATCTGCAAGTACTCAGCATGACTTGCCTGTATTTCTCCCAACTCCTGGACGAGAAATATATCAGTTATCAACACAGGTACAAGGAAACTGGGATTATATTCTTAATTGTCTGAAGCAGCAAGATGAAGTTTTAAAAACACTTACTCAGGAAGTTGCAACAACCTCTTCACAGTTTCAGTCAAAGTTTGAAACTTTGACCATCAAAATTGACTCCAACCATCAACATCTTCAAACTGTATTCGCTACTCAGAAACAGCATGAGCCAGAAGACAGTGGACAGTTAATTATAGCTTTTAAAGTGATGCTGGAAAATAATCTGAAGCAATGCGAACTGGCTTTAACGGCTGAATTCACAGAAAAATTATGATCAACTTTCACAAGCTGTAAGTCAATGCAACAGCCAAGTTAATGCTAATTCATTCCATCAAAGAGCTTAAGTCTGAAGTTGTTAATATCAAACCCTCTGCACAACCAGTGACTACTCTACATGTGATGACTCAAACACCTTTACTTTCCACCGATTCAGAAGGTGACGCTGTTCTCCCAAGCACAGATACTTTACCTTTACACCTACCTCATCCCCCAAGTACCATACCCAAAAGTGATCATTTGAAATTGACCTTTCCCACTTTTGGTAGATCTTCTGATGATGGTGATCCTCTGTCATATTTAAACAGTTGTTATGACTTTCTAGCAGTACATCCTCTGAATGATACTGAAATCTTGGCCACCTTTCGCAGTGTTTTATATGGTACCGCAAGAGACTGGTGGGAAGTCGCCAGAGCTAATATAAAAACCTGGACTGAGTTTGAGACCGCATTCCTATCAGCATTTCTCGCTGAAGATTATGAAGACGAGTTGGCTGAACGAGTCCGCACCAGAGTCCAAGGGAAAAAGGAAACTATTAGAGACTTTGCTTTCTCTTATAGAGCTCTTTGCAAAAAATGGAAACCTTCACTGAGTGAGAATGACCTGGTGAAGATGATCTTAAAAAAATATTAAACCTTACCTGGCCAGTCAACAGCACAGCAGAGTAAAGACTGTAGATGAATTGGTAAAACCTGGTAACCAATTAGAGAAAGACCTTGCACAGCAGTTACTGTATGAGGGAAGAACCTCAAGTAACCCTTTAGCACCCAAACCTACCTCCAATCGTCCATTAGAGAGATCTTCTGTTCAATGCTGGAGATGTAAGGGTCAGCATGCCCTAGGAAATTGTCCGCAATATTTTTCTGCATCTGCTTCCACGCAATGCAGCAACCAGCCTGTAGGTGATAAAAGAAATATACCTGCACAACATCAAAGAAGTGCACCTTCCCACAATAGCATTTCTGCTACAACTCCTACTACAATTACTGAAAAACCAAGTTATCCTCTACCTGGTTGTCTTGTGTATTCCGCTCAACAAAAAACAGAATTTCCCATCTCCACTGCAGAAATCTGGGAAGAGCAACACAAAGACCCAGATATCATCCATATATTCAAAAACCTGGCAGACAAAGATTCTAGTATGCATGAACAGTTCGAGGTGATGGATGACAAGTTATACCATTGTACCCTATTGAAAGGACACAAGCACTACAGGATTTATGTACCTGCCACCCTTATTCCAAATCTCCTCCACCATTACCATGCACACCCCTTTTGTGGACACTTGGGTGTATACAAAACTTACCAGAGAATACATCACGTTGCTTTCTGGCCTGCAATGTGGACATCTATCAAAATGTATGTGAAAAGGTGTGTGAGATGTCAAACACTAAAAAACGAGTCGAAAAGCTCTTTTTCAAACAACCAGGGGTTGTTTCCTTCAAGGGGGGGAGAGTGTGGCGAATAAAATGTTCTCCCATTTTCTCAAAGTGCCACTAGGAGGCGCTGCTCTGTTCTGCTCTCCCTCGAGCTTCCAAAACCTCACTTCCGGGGTCGGGAGGAAGCGGAAGGTCAGGTACACAATAGGAGACCAGAAAAGGTGGTCTTGAGGGTTGCTTGGGGGGGGTTGTTGTTGTTGTGAGAGCTGCTGTTGGAGTTGCTGTTCTCTTTGCTGTTTTTTTTTTTGTGTGTGTTGGTGGTGAAATCGTGGGGAGAGAAAAGATGAGAAACAAGAAAGATACAGAGGTGAAGAGCTGTTGGCTTTGAAGATGGAGGTGTGACGATAAATACTGTGGTGTGAAAGTGATGGTGGACAGGCTGACCAGAAAACTACACGAGCCATTAAGTGCGAGGGGTTTGCAGGATCTTATGGGGATCGAAAGCCAAGGTGGACCTGTACCGAATCAGCGTTGTTTGCCGGGTCAGTTATTTAGGTCATTCACATTCATTCATACACCCATACAATCCACACCCATTGCTACTCAATTTCACAAACTTTCTTTACATTTCTCTTTCCCTCTGGTTTCTGTTACCTCAGCCACACGTTATTATTGTTTGTTTGATTGATTGTTTGTTTGATGTTTTCTTTCTTTTATTTTATTGACATATCTAAGCAGTGATAATTTTTTGTTGTTGTTAAACATCGTCAACCAAGATTGAACAGTGGTGAAAAAGAGTTAGTTATTATTTAGAAAATATATTTGTTGTACTGTGTGTTAAAAATACACCAGTTGATTTCATTTAAAGTGTGTTGTTGCGTTGTTATTAATTATCCTTTTCTTTTGCATTGTGTATGGTGGTTGAATGCCGGCTGTGGCTAACCAGGGTATTAGTAAATGTTTTTCTTTTTGGCAAGGTAATCTTGTCTGTGTAACGGATCTACTTTCACTCAATGAAATTGAGACGACACCAAGAGCTGCTTTCCTTCACTTTATATAGTCCTGGAGAAGACAATTAAACACAATTATGTTGTCTTCTGCCTGCACTGCACATCCGACCCCCTCAGCAATACACAGCAGCATTGTCTCTGGTAAAATGAATTGTTTTCTTAACAATATATGTAATTACATTAGATAACTTTCACAATTTATACACAATTACTCTTTTAGAAATTATCAATTTAAAATGTGCAGGAAAACGTTCGAGGTTACTAAAGTAACCCTTCGTTCCCCGAGGAGGGGAACGGAAGCACTATAAGTGGATTTGATTGTAAAATCCACGCATTGGGAGGTTCGGTTCAGAAGCTACTCGTCTGAAAGAGTATTGAACTGGCCAATTAAGAATGAATTGGCAGCGCAAGCCTGCGCAGGTGAGCGGCATAAGCAATCAACTGAGTATATAAGCTCACCTGGCGCCAGCAGACGCTATCCTTTTTAAGCTGAAGAGGCTTTCAACAGCTAAGGGACAGTCATTATGGCGACGGAGTATAGTGCTTCCGTTCCCCTCCTCGGGGAACGAAGGGTTACTTTAGTAACCTCGAACGTTCCCCTTCGGGGGGAACTTCAGCACTATAAGTGGATTTGATTGTAAAATCCACGCATTGGGAGCCCATTGAAAGCGCCATAATGACTGCACCTTACCAACACCCCCGATGAGGAGATAGTCAAGCAAGCGTGACGCACCCACATCATGGGGGGCGCGGTCCTCCAACGTGTCCCTGGCCCTAATTTATCCTACTTCAACAGAAGTTTTACGGATTTATATATATATTTTTTGGGAAGTCGTGAGCATCTAGGAATTCTAGGAAAATACGACAGTACGTTGGGAAGCGTGCAATCCCGATAGGGAGGACGCTGCGGAGGCCATCCGTTACCCAAGGGGGGATAGATGGCAGAATTTACATATGGACTAGCCCTAAAAAGGGGGAGTACGCATAGCAAAAGAGTGGTTAGCGGGGAGGGAAGACACGGGTCCGCCCAGGGGGGGGGACTTAACCGTGGCGGAATAAGCATATGGGATCGCCTAGTGGGGATCACGCATCGCAGGCACCTTTACCCAAAACGCGGGCTGACCAGCGGGCAGACCTACAACGTAGTGGGCCAGCAAGTGACTCCTCCGCTGAGTCAGTGCTGGGGGCCACGGAGGAATCTGCAGGGCTCACCTGACGGGGAACTTTACTGACAGATAAAAAGGCGCACGTATCTCCGTGTTAGGGAAAATGGCGCAGCAAGCGTGTTTCAACACCCTACCGAATTGTTTCCTCAATCACCAAGGGTTACCTAATACCCTTGAGGAAACCGGCTCCACTCGCAGATTGTAAAACCTTGCAAATGTGTTGGGTGTCACCCAGCCCGCAGCTCTACAGATGTCTGTTAGAGGGGCGCCGCGTGCGCGCGCTCGAGAGGATGCGAAGCTCCGAGTGGAGTGCGCACGCGCTCTCGGGGGACGCGGCTCATCTCGGCTCTGATAGTGAAAGAAAGGCATCCACAATCTAGTGGGAACTTATTTCGGTACGGCACTTCCCTGCTGCCGACCGCTATAACAGACGAAGAGCTGCTCAGATGATCTAAACTCTGAGTGCGGTCCGGATAATACGCAAAACGCGAACTGGACAATAAGAAGGGCTGGGTCTGCCTCCTCCGAGGGCAGCGCTTGCAGGCTCACTACCTCGTATTAAAACGGAGTGGTAGGAACCTTGGGCACATATCGCGGGCGGGGTCTCAGGACGTGAGAGAAGCCAGCCCAATTACAGGCACGAGTCACTGACCGAAAAATGCCTCCGGGTCCCCGACCCTCTAATCGATATCAACGCGACCAGCAGAGCTGTCTTCAGGGACAGAAAGATACTGAGTCGAGGATCGAAGGGATCTGACGCGGCTTGTGTAGCGAGGGCGAGATCCTAAGAGGGCATGAGAGGGGGCGGGGTGGATTAATTCGCTTAACGCCCCTGAGGAACCGGATGATGAGGTTATGCGTTCCCACGGTGCTGCCAGCCACCGCGTTATGAGAGCGGAGATGGCAGCCACGTAACCTTGAGTGTGGAGGGCGACAGCCTGCTCTCCAACTTCTCTCGGCGTAAAGAAAGCACAACGCTGATCTGGCAAATTACGGGGGTCTTCTCAGCGAGAGACACACCATTCAGTGAATAGACTCCACGTCAGGGCATAGGCGCGCTCGGGGAGGGGGCTCTAGCCCGAGTGACGGTATTAGCCACCGCAATCGGAGGTTACCTAAGTCTTCCTCGCGTCTAAGGACCTCCAAAGATCAGCGAGGGTGCCAGATGGTGCCCTGTCCCTGAGAGAGTAGGTGTTCTCTCGAAGGGACTGCCAGGGGAGGGCTATCGCGAGGGAGAGCTCTGACATCCAGGTCTGGTTGAGCCAGAGGGGCGCAACCAGCAATCTGTTCCTCGTCCTCCCTGACCTTGCACAGTAACTGCGCGAGCAGGCTCACTGGGGGAAACGCGTATTTGCGCGTGCCCCGAGGCCAGCTGTAAGCCAGTGCATCCGTGCCGAGAGCACTCGGTCAGGGAAAGAACAACTGGGAATGAGCGATCTCGGGGGAAGCAACAGATCGATCTGGGCTTCCCCGAATCGCGCCCATATCAGCTGAACAGACTCAGGGTGGAGTCTCCATTCTCCAGGACGCAAGGCTGCCGTGAGAGCGCATCGGCTGCACGGTTGAGCTTGCCTGAATATGAATGGCGTGCAGCGATTTCAGCCGCGGATGACTCCAGAGGAGCAGACGGCGGGCGAGCTGAGACATGCGGCGAGAGCGCATACCCCCTATACGGCTGATATACGCCACCGCCGCCGTACTGTCCGTCCTGACCAGCACGTGTTGCCGCTCCAGCACCGGAAAAAAACGGTGGAGAGCGAGGAACACTGCCAACAGCTCCAGGCGATATGCCAATGCAACTGGGTACCTTTCCACAGGTCCGCAGCCGCATGCCCGCAACGCACAGCCCCCCAGCCCGTGTTGGAAGTGTCTGCTGAAACGACAACAAGACTGGACGCCTGTTCTAGAGACACCCAGGCCTGTAGGAACGAGGGGTCGCTCCAAGGGCTGAGGGCGCGGCGACACAGCGCAGTAACAGAGACTCGGTGTGCGCGCGCGTGCCATGCGCGTCTGGGGACTCGATCGTGAAGCCAGTGCTGAAGTGGTCTCATATAGAATAATCCGAGCGGCATGAAGCGGCTGCGGATGCCATATGCCCCAGGAGCCTCTGAAATAGTTTCAGTGGGACCACTATTTTACTGTCGAGCTCTCTCAGACAGTACAGCATCAGCTGAGCGCGCTCTCCGGAGAGGCGCGCTGCCATGGTGACCGAGTCCAGCTCCAGCCCGAGAGAAGAGATCCTCTGCACGGGGGCGAGTTTGCTCTTTTCTCGGTTGACCTGAAACCCCCACAGGTGGAAGTGCCAGAGCACTTTGTCTCTGTGCATAATCAACTGCTCCGAGAGAGGGCAAAAATCAGCCAGTCGTAAGAAATTGAGTATGCAGATGCCCGCGAGCCGAAGGGGCGCTGAGGCACCCTCCGCGGGCTTGGTGAGGACCCGCGGAGACAGAGAGAGCCCGAAGGGGAGGGCTTTGTATTGCCAAGCTCGACCTTCAAACGCAACCGCAGAAACTGTCGGTGGCGAGGAAGAGTGGAGACATGGAAATACGCGTCCATCAGGTCTAATGCTGCAGACCAACCCAGAGGACGAACGCACCGGAGGATGCGCTTCTGCGTGAGCATTCTGAACGGCAGCTTGTGCAGGCAGCGGTTTGAAACGCGCAGATCTAGGATTGGCCGTGACCCACCGCTCTTTTTGGGCACGATGAAGCGTGGGCTGTAAAACCCGCTCTCCATCTCGGCTGGAGGGAGCGGCTCGATTGCATCCTTCGCCAGGAGGACAGCAATCTTCTCTCGCAAGACAGGGGCGGACAGGGGGCTGACCCTGGTGAATACACACCCGTGACTTGGGGGGCCGTTTCGCGAACTGAATCGCATAGCCGAGTCTGATTGTGCGTATGAGCCACCGCGAAGAGCTGGCCCGCGCTAACCAGGCAGGCAGAGCTCTCGCTAATGGACTCATCGCTACAATCGCTGACGTACCAGCAGTGGGGCAGCGCGGAGTGGGTGTGCTGATCCGGGAAGCTCGCGGGTCCCACGGAAAAGCTGAAGGTGAGATATTTGCTCTCACTCCAAACCCGAGCTCCGGAGGGGAGGCTCGAGGGGTGGGAGAAAGGAGACCGTCCTCCCAGCGCTCGTGAGCCACTGGCGAAACGCACCGAATCTGCAAGCTAGAAAGCATAGCGTCCCAGACTGGCAGATTTCGGGCTGTCACATCTGGGGAAGTGAAAAGTGCCCTTTCATAATGTTTTCATGGCAGTAAAAAGTGCCGTTGGAAATGGGGCCCCGCCCTCCAGCGGGGAAAGAGCAAGTTCCCTCTTCTCCAGATGGCCTGTCCCAGGGGCGCTTCGCGGTCCGTTGCCGGACTTAGCGGCGTTCTGGGCAGGGGGGCTGCCTGCTTCCGAGGTGCCCGACGCGCTCGCTTCGCCGGAGGCGTGTGCGGGGGCGGAGCAGCTCTCGTAGGCGGGCGCCTTCGGCGAGGAGCAGGTATGAATGGCACGGCGGGCGGAGCGGGCTACGGACCGCCGATAAGACATCACCCACCAACTGCTCTCTCACCGCCTTGAATTCCTGGGTGAATTCACAGACAGTGTCGCCGAACCTGGCTGGGGATATGGGGAAGTCAAGAAAGCGGACTTTGTCGACTTTGCGCATATCAGCCAGGGGTGGCGCTCCTGGACCACTAATGTGGACATCGTCCTCCCCAACGCACACGCAGCGGACTCAGTAGTCCGAAGAGCTAAGTCGGCGGCGGTGCGAAGCTCGTAAGCCTGGGTTGGACCCACCCTCGTGCAGCTCGGCCAGCGCCTGCGCTTGGTAGCGCTGGTAGGTGGCTATCGCATGCAAGGCGGAAGCAGCCTGGCCCGCAGCTATGTAAGCTCTAGCTCCGAGGGAGGTAGATAACTTACAGGCTTTGGATGGGAGACGAGGCGGACCCCGCCAAGAAGAGGCGCCGCGCGGATTTACCGCCATCGCGCACTCAACCTGAGGAATCGCCACATACCCCCTGGCTGTTTCACCGTCAAGAGTGGTTAGGGTGGAGGAACACGCAGCACGAGCAGAAAAAAGTGCTTTACAAGACCGCGTGAGCCTACTGTGCACCTCCGGGAAGAAGGGAACGCCCCTCTAGTCGGTCCGGCCGCGGAGCTGGGGGATAAACCATCTCCAACCCACGGCCGAAGCAGCCCGGGAAAGCACGGCTAACATGTCCGTTTCAGGATCCGTAGTGACAGCGCTCACCAGCCCGAAGGGGGCGAGCGGGTCTGGATCATCATCGGACAATGAAAGCCCACCCTCCGATGCCGCGGTGGACATCTGGTCTCCGGTGTCATCGGGCGTAAGGGCTACCATCTGTTAGAGCAGGGGACAACTGGGGTGGTTCGCCCTTTTGCAAAGGCT
Source organism: Danio rerio (assembly GCF_052040795.2). NCBI lineage: Eukaryota > Metazoa > Chordata > Actinopteri > Cypriniformes > Danionidae > Danio > Danio rerio. Next base: position 3,778,078 of record NC_141023.1, read on the forward strand.
AACCGCGATCTTGCGCAACAGTCATGGCATCGCAATGACGACATGAACTGCCCGCGAGCAGCGCATTAACATGCTGGACCCCCAGCCATGTAACGCAGTGCCCGCGCCCATCATCCGAGGACAGGAAACCACCGCATCCAGAAACGCACAGTCGGAGCGCCGTCCTGATAAGGACGTGCTGCACGACTGTGTTGCTCTTTCTGTGAAGTTTGCAACTTTATACGCACCGCTCTGGAGGACCGGACCCGAAGAACGCCAGGCAAGGGAAAAACCCAGCTCGACCGTCTGCCACTGCGTGTACACACTCTGGACCGGGAGAATGCTCTCGTTCGCTCAGAATCGCTGGTCACAGCAGGAGGAACCCTCATCGACTCGATCAGAAAGTCTCTGAAGCGAAAAGGATAGCGTCTGCTGGCGCCAGGTGAGCTTATATACTCAGTTGATTGCTTATGCCGCTCACCTGCGCAGGCTTGCGCTGCCAATTCATTCTTAATTGGCCCGTTCAATACTCTTTCAGACGAGTAGCTTCTGAACCGAACCTCCCAATGCGTGGATTTTACAATCAAATCCACTTATAGTGCTGAAGTTCCCCCCGAAGGGGAACAGCAACTCCAACAGCAGCTCTCACAACAACAACAACCCCCCCCCAAGCAACCCTCAAGACCACCTTTTCTGGTCTCCTATTGTGTACCTGACCTTCCGCTTCCTCCCGACCCCAGAAGTAAGGTTTTGGAAGCTTGAGGGAGAGCAGAACAGAGCAGCGCCTCCTAGTGGCACTTTGAGAAAATGGGAGAACATTTTATTCGCCACAAGGTGACCTCGAGATTATTGTTCTTTATTAATATTTATCAAAATTATAATTATTGTTATATTAGTAGCAAACACAATACATACTACAGTCTTCATGGAAATGAAAAGACAGATTTGACTCTCATCTGTCTCTGCTGTTGAATATATTTACAGTGAGCAGCTTTTTTTTTTTTGCAGCTGCATGTCTTGTTTTTTTCCCCCCCAGAAAGTGTTGCTTAAACTTGTCCCTGTAGTGAATGTTGTCAGACCAGAAAAACACAAACAGGTTTATACAGTTGAACAAGAAAGACTCCACCTGCAATCCTCTTCCTGATCTCACACTGACAAACTCAAACCTCTGGACACAAAGAAACTGCCACACACAGGTACAGTGTCACTTTATCTTGCAAAAACTTTATTTGTTTATTAAATGAAATATACATGATAAATGAACTATTGATGATAAATGTGATTAACTGTATGAACTGCGGCAACATCTGTGAGTTTCTCTTTCATTTTGGATATAATCACATCAAAAACAATTCACATTTGTACTTAGAGATTTTCTAAATTCTTTATGTACAGATGAAAGTCAAAGCTCGTGTTGTTCAGCACAGATTTGCTAAACTATAATTCTCAATGTATTCTTTACTGTCTGAAGAAGCAGAGCTCAGCTATTTAGTTTTGTGTCATTCAGCAGAGCTTATTGTCATCATGAGTGTGAGAAAGACAGAGATGTCAATAACTAAATATCCAGATGCACAGTTGAATCCAGAAGAAAAAAAAGCTTTAAAAGTTTTATTTCCAGCAGCTTTTCCAAGAAAGAACTAAAGCTAAATGAGTGTGTTTGTTCAATGACTCAATGAAGCTGAATCAGTGTGTTTGTTCAATGACTCAATGAAGCTGAATCAGTGTGTTTGTTCAATGACTCAATGAAGCTGAATCAGTGTGTTTGTTCAATGACTCAGTGAAGCTGAATCAGTGTGTTTGTTCAATGACTCAGTGAATCTGAATCAGTGTGTTTGTTCAATGACTCAGTGAATCTGAATCAGTGTGTTTGTTCAATGACTCAATGAAGCTAAATCAGTGTGTTTGTTCAATGACTCAATGAAGCTGAATCAGTGTGTTTGTTCAATGACTCAGTGAAGCTGAATCAGTGTGTTTGTTTAATGACTCAGTGAAGCTGAATCAGTGTGTTTGTTCAATGACTCAGTAAAGCTAAATCAGTGTGTTTGTTCAATGACTCAGTGAAGCTGAATCAGTGTGTTTGTTCAATGACTCAGTGAAGCTGAATCAGTGTGTTTGTTCAATGACTCAATGAAGCTGAATTAGTGTGTTTGTTCAATGACTCAGTGAAGCTGAATCAGTGTGTTTGTTCAATGACTCAGTGAAGCCGAATCAGTGTGTTTGTTCAATGACTCAGTGAAGCTAAATCAGTGTGTTTGTTCATTGACTCAGTGAATCTGAATCAGTGTGTTTGTTCAATGACTCAGTGAAGCTGAATCAGAGTGTTTGTTCAATGACTCAGTAAAGCTGAATCAGTGTGTTTGTTCAATGACTCAGTGAAGCTAAATCAGTGTGTTTGTTCAATGAATCAGTAAAGCTAAATCAGTGTGTTTGTTCAATGACTCAGTCAAGCTGAATCAGTGTGTTTGTTCAATGACTCAGTGAAGCTGAATCAGTGTGTTTGTTCAATGACTCAGTGAAGCTAAATAAGTGTGTTTGTTCAATGACTCAGTGAAGCTGAATCAGTTTGTTTGTTCATTGACTCAGTGAAGCTGAATCAGTGTGTTTGTTCAATGACTCAGTGAAGCTAAATAAGTGTGTTTGTTCAATGACTCAGTGAAGCTGAATCAGTGTGTTTGTTCAATGACTCAGTGAAGCTGAATCAGTGTGTTTGTTCAATGACTCAGTGAAGCTGAATCAGTGTGTTTGTTTAATGACTCAGTGAAGCTGAATCAGTGTGTTTGTTCAATGACTCAGTGAAGTTGAATTAGTGTGTTTGTTCATTGACTTAGTGAAGCTGATTCAGTGTGTTTGTTCAATGACTCAGTAAAGCTGAATCAGTGTGTTTGTTCAATGACTCAGTGAAGCTGAATCAGTGTGTTTGTTCAATGACTCAGTGAAGCTGAATCAGTGTGTTTGTTCATTGACTCAGTGAAGCTAAATAAGTGTGTTTGTTCAATGACTCAGTGAAGCTGAATCAGTTTGTTTGTTCATTGACTCAGTGAAGCTGAATCAGTGTGTTTGTTTAATGACTCAGTGAAGCTGAATCAGTGTGTTTGTTCAATGACTCAGTGAAGTTGAATTAGTGTGTTTGTTCATTGACTCAGTGAAGCTGATTCAGTGTGTTTGTTCAATGACTCAGTGAAGCTGAATCAGTGTGTTTGTTCATTGACTCAGTGAAGCTGAATCAGTGTGTTTGTTTAATGACTCAGTGAAGCTGAATCAGTGTGTTTGTTCAATGACTCAGTGAAGTTGAATTAGTGTGTTTGTTCATTGACTCAGTGAAGCTGATTCAGTGTGTTTGTTCAATGACTCAGTGAAGCTGAATCAGTTTGTTTGTTCATTGACTCAGTGAAGCTGAATCAGTGTGTTTGTTTAATGACTCAGTGAAGCTGAATCAGTGTGTTTGTTCAATGACTCAGTGAAGTTGAATTAGTGTGTTTGTTCATTGACTCAGTGAAGCTGATTCAGTGTGTTTGTTCAATGACTCAGTGAAGCTGAATCAGTGTGTTTGTTCAATGACTCAGTGAAGCCGAATCAGTGTGTTTGTTCAATGACTCAGTGAAGCTAAATCAGTGTGTTTGTTCATTGACTCAGTGAATCTGAATCAGTGTGTTTGTTCAATGACTCAGTGAAGCTGAATCAGAGTGTTTGTTCAATGACTCAGTAAAGCTGAATCAGTGTGTTTGTTCAATGACTCAGTGAAGCTAAATCAGTGTGTTTGTTCAATGAATCAGTAAAGCTAAATCAGTGTGTTTGTTCAATGACTCAGTCAAGCTGAATCAGTGTGTTTGTTCAATGACTCAGTGAAGCTGAATCAGTGTGTTTGTTCAATGACTCAGTGAAGCTAAATAAGTGTGTTTGTTCAATGACTCAGTGAAGCTGAATCAGTTTGTTTGTTCATTGACTCAGTGAAGCTGAATCAGTGTGTTTGTTCAATGACTCAGTGAAGCTAAATAAGTGTGTTTGTTCAATGACTCAGTGAAGCTGAATCAGTGTGTTTGTTCAATGACTCAGTGAAGCTGAATCAGTGTGTTTGTTCAATGACTCAGTGAATCTGAATCAGTGTGTTTGTTCAATGACTCAATGAAGCTAAATCAGTGTGTTTGTTCAATGACTCAATGAAGCTGAATCAGTGTGTTTGTTCAATGACTCAGTGAAGCTGAATCAGTGTGTTTGTTTAATGACTCAGTGAAGCTGAATCAGTGTGTTTGTTCAATGACTCAGTAAAGCTAAATCAGTGTGTTTGTTCAATGACTCAGTGAAGCTGAATCAGTGTGTTTGTTCAATGACTCAGTGAAGCTGAATCAGTGTGTTTGTTCAATGACTCAATGAAGCTGAATTAGTGTGTTTGTTCAATGACTCAGTGAAGCTGAATCAGTGTGTTTGTTCAATGACTCAGTGAAGCCGAATCAGTGTGTTTGTTCAATGACTCAGTGAAGCTAAATCAGTGTGTTTGTTCATTGACTCAGTGAATCTGAATCAGTGTGTTTGTTCAATGACTCAGTGAAGCTGAATCAGAGTGTTTGTTCAATGACTCAGTAAAGCTGAATCAGTGTGTTTGTTCAATGACTCAGTGAAGCTAAATCAGTGTGTTTGTTCAATGAATCAGTAAAGCTAAATCAGTGTGTTTGTTCAATGACTCAGTCAAGCTGAATCAGTGTGTTTGTTCAATGACTCAGTGAAGCTGAATCAGTGTGTTTGTTCAATGACTCAGTGAAGCTAAATAAGTGTGTTTGTTCAATGACTCAGTGAAGCTGAATCAGTTTGTTTGTTCATTGACTCAGTGAAGCTGAATCAGTGTGTTTGTTCAATGACTCAGTGAAGCTAAATAAGTGTGTTTGTTCAATGACTCAGTGAAGCTGAATCAGTGTGTTTGTTCAATGACTCAGTGAAGCTGAATCAGTGTGTTTGTTCAATGACTCAGTGAAGCTGAATCAGTGTGTTTGTTTAATGACTCAGTGAAGCTGAATCAGTGTGTTTGTTCAATGACTCAGTGAAGTTGAATTAGTGTGTTTGTTCATTGACTTAGTGAAGCTGATTCAGTGTGTTTGTTCAATGACTCAGTAAAGCTGAATCAGTGTGTTTGTTCAATGACTCAGTGAAGCTGAATCAGTGTGTTTGTTCAATGACTCAGTGAAGCTGAATCAGTGTGTTTGTTCATTGACTCAGTGAAGCTAAATAAGTGTGTTTGTTCAATGACTCAGTGAAGCTGAATCAGTTTGTTTGTTCATTGACTCAGTGAAGCTGAATCAGTGTGTTTGTTTAATGACTCAGTGAAGCTGAATCAGTGTGTTTGTTCAATGACTCAGTGAAGTTGAATTAGTGTGTTTGTTCATTGACTCAGTGAAGCTGATTCAGTGTGTTTGTTCAATGACTCAGTGAAGCTGAATCAGTGTGTTTGTTCATTGACTCAGTGAAGCTGAATCAGTGTGTTTGTTTAATGACTCAGTGAAGCTGAATCAGTGTGTTTGTTCAATGACTCAGTGAAGTTGAATTAGTGTGTTTGTTCATTGACTCAGTGAAGCTGATTCAGTGTGTTTGTTCAATGACTCAGTGAAGCTGAATCAGTTTGTTTGTTCATTGACTCAGTGAAGCTGAATCAGTGTGTTTGTTTAATGACTCAGTGAAGCTGAATCAGTGTGTTTGTTCAATGACTCAGTGAAGTTGAATTAGTGTGTTTGTTCATTGACTCAGTGAAGCTGATTCAGTGTGTTTGTTCAATGACTCAGTGAAGCTGAATCAGTGTGTTTGTTCAATGACTCAGTGAAGCCGAATCAGTGTGTTTGTTCAATGACTCAGTGAAGCTAAATCAGTGTGTTTGTTCATTGACTCAGTGAATCTGAATCAGTGTGTTTGTTCAATGACTCAGTGAAGCTGAATCAGAGTGTTTGTTCAATGACTCAGTAAAGCTGAATCAGTGTGTTTGTTCAATGACTCAGTGAAGCTAAATCAGTGTGTTTGTTCAATGAATCAGTAAAGCTAAATCAGTGTGTTTGTTCAATGACTCAGTCAAGCTGAATCAGTGTGTTTGTTCAATGACTCAGTGAAGCTGAATCAGTGTGTTTGTTCAATGACTCAGTGAAGCTAAATAAGTGTGTTTGTTCAATGACTCAGTGAAGCTGAATCAGTTTGTTTGTTCATTGACTCAGTGAAGCTGAATCAGTGTGTTTGTTCAATGACTCAGTGAAGCTAAATAAGTGTGTTTGTTCAATGACTCAGTGAAGCTGAATCAGTGTGTTTGTTCAATGACTCAGTGAAGCTGAATCAGTGTGTTTGTTCAATGACTCAGTGAAGCTGAATCAGTGTGTTTGTTTAATGACTCAGTGAAGCTGAATCAGTGTGTTTGTTCAATGACTCAGTGAAGTTGAATTAGTGTGTTTGTTCATTGACTTAGTGAAGCTGATTCAGTGTGTTTGTTCAATGACTCAGTAAAGCTGAATCAGTGTGTTTGTTCAATGACTCAGTGAAGCTGAATCAGTGTGTTTGTTCAATGACTCAGTGAAGCTGAATCAGTGTGTTTGTTCATTGACTCAGTGAAGCTAAATAAGTGTGTTTGTTCAATGACTCAGTGAAGCTGAATCAGTTTGTTTGTTCATTGACTCAGTGAAGCTGAATCAGTGTGTTTGTTTAATGACTCAGTGAAGCTGAATCAGTGTGTTTGTTCAATGACTCAGTGAAGTTGAATTAGTGTGTTTGTTCATTGACTCAGTGAAGCTGATTCAGTGTGTTTGTTCAATGACTCAGTGAAGCTGAATCAGTGTGTTTGTTCAATGACTCAGTAAAGCTGAATCAGTGTGTTTGTTCAATGACTCAGTGAAGCTGAATCAGTGTGTTTGTTTAATGACTCAGTGAAGCTGAATCAGTGTGTTTGTTCATTGACTCAGTGATGCTAAATAAGTGTGTTTGTTCAATGACTCAGTGAAGCTGAATCAGTTTGTTTGTTCATTGACTCAGTGAAGCTGAATCAGTGTGTTTGTTCAATGACTCAGTGAATCTGAATCAGTGTGTTTGTTGAATGACTTAGTAAAGCTGAATCAGTGTGTTTGTTCATTGACTCAGTGAAGCTGATTCAGTGTGTTTGTTCAATGACTCACAATGAAGCTGAATCAGTGTGTTTGTTCAATGACTCAGTGAAGCTGAATCAGTGTGTTTGTTTAATGACTCAGTGAAGCTAAATCAGTGTGTTTGTTCAATTACTCAGTGAAGCTAAATCAGTGTGTTTGTTCATTAGGTGCGTTCGACTTCATGCAACGCTGCGCAGATCGATCGAAATCTGTCTTTAAAGTGGTGCATGCTGGTTAGAAATCTTGGCCGGATTGATGCTGCGCCGACGCCTTATGACTGTCAAATGTGGCACCACGACAGCGCTCCGATATTACACGATTGGCCGAGTTCACCACATGACAACAAACACTTGTGTTTCAGGTTTATTATTGGACAAATTCAGATTCAAAGGTTTCAAAACAAAAAATTAACTTTTCATACCCTCTCTATCCTGTACACATCTTGCTTATTAAAAGACTACCAATATTTTACTGCAGTATCATCTTTTGTTAAATAATCTGGTTATAAAGGTTAGCTGGTTTGCACATGTAAGATTCCACCCACCGGTCATATCAAGTAGTCCAGTGTTGTGGTTGAAGGAATTTTGCGTGTATGCCTTTTCGGACGCTTCTGGAAAGAGTTATTTTATTTCATTAAAATTTATTGACCAATTTTATATCTGACTTCATGCGTGTTTTAATCTGACTCCAATTTCAATTTTATAAATTCATCATTTACGGTTTTAACTGATCATGTTATTGGTTGTGATTTAATTTAGAGTTTTGATATATTCTGGGGTCCGATATTCTAAATTGTACGTTCATTAGGGACCAACATCGCTCAGAGTTCCACACCCCGGGTTTGCGCTTCTTCTCGCAGACAATCTGTCAGCACTCTGAAAATAGTCAGAAGATATAGAATTAACTAATATTTAAATAGACTGGTTCCACAACGCTCACCTAATCCTAAATAAACAGATTTTAGCCAAGCCCATAAAACTTGCTGCTTCCAGTGGTGGAATGACTAAAAGGTCTACATGTTATAGGCTCTCTATGGCTACGAATCAATTCAATTTATGCCAATTTATGCCTATTAATCAATTCAATTTATGTCATACTATAAAGGTAACGAAGACTCCACGTAATCTACTGGATACAATGAATTCACAAAACTCCAGAATTAATCAAAAAGGGGTTAACATTTATTTTGCCAGGCAGGTAAAACAACACTTAAAAATGAATCAAAATTGAATACAAAACACAAGTGATCAACATAACATTTAAATGCAGATAAATGCAAATACAAATACAAAGTTAAAAATTAAAATTCATAAAGTCAGCATACCTGGCAAATAGGAGAGACACACAGAGGCTGTGTGGGAAGTCAGGCTACAGAAACTTCCCCAAGTATTTTGCCAAGATTCTTTAAGTACCCATTAACATCTGTGAAACAGTCATGAATATTTAGCACCCAAATATCTGACTCTGTTTTTAGAGTTAATTAACTTCAAAGAGTCTAACATTGGTTTGATGTGAGAAAGTTTATCAACCAATCTTTATTATGGACTGTCATTTTTAGGAGAGAGAAAACATTCACCAGTTTATCTTTAGATATCCATGAACATTTGTGAAGTAATCATGACTATCTACTCCTAAAAAACTCTGTCTCTGTTCTCAGAGTTAATTAACTTCAAAGGGTTACCCATTGTTTTGGGGTGAAATGAAGTTTGAAGACAGTTTACCAGTCACACCTGAATGATTATAATTAAAACAACACCAGTAAGGGAGAGGGATGCGGGTGAAAAGGACTGTTCTGATTGTATTCTCCAGTCCCCTCTTCCAGATTACAGAGTATTTATGGTTTTATTACAAGGGATAGTTATTTGAGTAAAATCCAGTCTTACACACAGGTTTATTTTCAACCTTTTTAAACAGAGTCTTAATTGCATTCAGCTCCACGAACAATTTAAATGATATATTTTAGTGAATACCCTAAATATGAACTCAAATAAGTCTTACAGACTTGAAATAAAATAATCATCATCACTGATCTGACGCCCTAAAGCTGTCAACAAATTAAGTTAAAGAACTATTTTATTAAATAATTATAAAATGATTTTATGATTATAATATAAATATATATTTTAATTTCCTGTCTTGCCGTTTATACCTGGTCTTTCCGGAAAACATCTAAAGTGTAGCTCACTTATTTTACCCTTTGTTCAATCTTTTTGGATTAAAGTGTTTTTTTGAAAATGCTATCATTACCCAAAATAATCTTATTTATTAGGACTTAATCAAAACACCTTGTTTTGGGCTTTACATTGGAAAGTTTTATATCTATAAATGTACATAAATATAAAACCCTTTTAGCATATTCAAACAAAAGTATTAGCCTAAAGAGTGATGTTTAAACTCCTAGAATTTGTGCTTATTGCTTTGTATTAGGCCTGTTCGTTTTTATGTTTATATTAACCCCTCATTTCCTCTTATTTCTCTCATGCATTTGTTATATATTTTATTCATAATTCTCCCTTACTGTTTAAAAAGGAACTATAGTTTGTAGAAACTGTATTCTGTTTTATTTGTAAATGTTTTGTTGTTATAAATAAAAATTAATAAAAAATTATGATAACGCCATGTGATTGGTCATCATGACTGCAGCAAATTTGAGCCCCGGGCTCAGTTTTCAACTTCGCCCCCGCATGCGCTCGGCTAATCTCGTTGATCACCGGCTGCAGCTGTGCTTCATGTTGAACGCACATACTGACTCAGTGAATCTAAATCAGTGTGTTTGTTCATTGACCCAGTGACTCTGAATCAGTGTGTTTGTTCATTGACTCAGTGAATCTGAATCAGTGTGTTTGTTCAATGACTCACAATGAAGCTGAATCAGTATAGCTGCGTCCCAAATGGCACACTATACACTATGCACTTATGCACTATGTACTTATGCACTTACACACTCAACAGGATTGTATATGTATGTAGTGGCGTCCCAAATGGCACACTAATGTGTTTTTACTAAACGGAAATTCTAACCGTTTCCCTGATGACGTTTGACGGTCGCCAAATCAGTGAAATAAACGACCGAATTATCAAATAATACCTGCCGTGAGTATTGCCGCATTCACCATCGGGAGGCGCTAAAATCACTCTCGTAGGAGAATTTTGCTTTCACCATCCAAAATAAATAAAGTTATTCAACATGTGCGTCTGATAGCTCCGCCCCTTCCGCTACGTAAGCAAATCTGCGGTCGTTGAGTGCGTGAAGTGTCCATCATTACACACTTCATTTTAGCGGCTGAATGAGTGCATCATCCGGGTAATTCAAGTGCTCTTATTATTTTTAGAGTTTTCAGTGTGAACACACTACTTACACTATTTATACTACAAAATGGCGTAGAATAGTGCATAAGTATGCGATTTGGGACGCAGCTTATATTTGTTCATTGACTCAGTGAAAATGAATCAGTGTGTTTGTTCATTGACCCAGTGACTCTGAATCAGTGTGTTTGTTCATTGACTCAGTGAATCTGAATCAGTGTGTTTGTTCATTGACTCACAATGAAGCTGAATCAGTGTATTTGTTCATTGACTCAGTGAATATGAATCAGTGTATTTGTTTATTGACCCAGTGAATATGAATCAGTGTGTTTGTTCATTGACTCACAGCAGGTGTGCAGCTCCACATGACACACAGTAGTCTGGAGTAAGGAACAGAGTCTCGGACAGAAGAATCTATTACAGGACAATGAACACACAAAAACAATGATCAACTGAAGACTGAAAAAAGAGATGAAGGAGAAAACACAACATCATCATGTCCGGGAGAGAAAGCAGAGGTAAAATCACACACAGATTAGTGAATCATCAAATCTGCCATCATTTAATCACCCTTGACTTGTTCCAAACAAGTTTTTTTTAACTAAAAGTAGATATTTAATAAAATGTTAGAAAGTTGTATCCACTAACATCTATAGTAGGAAAAAAACACCCTGAAAGTTAATGGTTAGATGTTTCCACCATTCTTCAAATGTAGATGCGGATAAATTAGCCTGCAAAATAAACATTATTAAAGAAAAATAGTAAAACATGTACACTTTTTATCTTTTAAAACTAATGTTGATTCCCTTTTACAGGTTCAGCTGAGAGTGAAGATGAACTGAGGATTGTTCTTCTGGGGAAAACTGGAGTTGGTAAAAGTTCAACAGGAAACACAATCTTAGGAAGAGATGCATTTAAAGCAGGCGCATCTACAGAATCTGTTACTGAAAAGAGTCAGAGAGAAACATCTGAAATCAATGGCAGACGCATCACTGTGATCGACACTCCAGGACTGTTTGATACTGAACTCAGTAATGAGGAGATACAGAGAGAAATCAGACACTGCATCTCCATGATTCTGCCTGGACCACATGTGTTCATCATCGTGCTCAGTATAGGACAGAGATTCACTGAAGAGAGTGAAACATCAGTGAAGATCATCCAAAAAATGTTTGGTCAAAATTCTTTAATGTTTATTATAGTGCTTTTTACCAGAGGAGATAATCTGAAGAATAAAACCCTTGATCAGTGTTTGGGTAAACCTGGATCTGTGGTCAGAAAACTGCTTGAAACTTGTGGAAACAGATTCCATGTGTTCAACAATAATCAGCCTGAAGACCGAACACAAGTGTCTGAACTACTGGAGAAGATAGACAACATGGTGAAGGCAAACGGAGGAAGCTTCTACTCATGTAAGATGTTCAGAGAGATGGAGAGAGAAAAACAACAACAGCAGATGAAGATCCTGATGGACAGAGTCAGAGAAATAGAAGGAGAGATAAAGAAACTAGAAGAAGAAAAAGACAGAATGAAGATGATGATGGAGGAGGAAAAACAACAGAATCAGGAGGAAGAATCAAAGAGAAGAGAAGAAGAACTAAAAAGACTAGAAAAACAAAAGCAGATTTTAGATGAACAGATTCAGAAATTAAAGAGTAAAATGGAGAGAATAATCATAGAGAGAGAGAAAAAAGAAAAAGAGATGCAAAAACAACTAGATTACTTTAAAAAGGGCCTGAGTGAAGAAAGAAAAAATAGAGAAGATCAACAAAAAACTTTTGAAGAGAAACTGAAACTCCTCGAAGAACAGCATGAAGATGAACTGAAGAGAAGTATGGAGTGGAGAGAGGAATATGACAAAGAGAAAGAGAAGATGATGAGGAAAATTCAGTCTGAAACTGATGATTCACTACAGGTGAGTGTTATTGTCAGTTTTGTTCTGTTAAAGAATAACTTTTACTGCTAATAATACTAACAATAATCATAATAGTAAAGCAGCTCTCAGACAGAAAAACAGTAAAGATCTCAAGGCTTTTTGTGTTGAATCCCATAAGGTTGCAGCCTACAGGAAACTGGAGACCGTATACACCGAGTGGTCCTGGAGTCTCCACAATGCCATGATGGAAATTGAGAACAAACTACACAACCAAATAGAAAATGAAGCAATTCATGAGGTTGAGAAGGCTGATCTTCACAGAGAACTGAAGACGACCAGTGAAGAAGTGGAAAAATCCATGTCAGAGTTCTTTGAGAAAGACACAGATAAATATTTACTGATTCAGTGGAAAACATCATTTGAAACCAAAATCGAGGAGCTTCAGAAGATCATTGTAAGAGAGACAAAGAGGAAATTAAGTGCAATTCTTCAGCAGCGAGACCAAAAGAAAATTATTGATTCTAGAAGGACACAACATGAAAACACTCTTTATGAAAAGTGCAAAGAACTGGCCTCCAAACTCAAAGAAAACTATGAAAAAACATTGAAGGAAAAGTTTGATTTGTTTTGGGAGGAAAATATAAAGGAGATCATCACAGACACTCCTTTAATTAAAGACATCGACATAATGAAAGATGTGAGAGAGATCTGTAAAAATGTTAATTTAAGTATTTCTGTAGATGACTGCAGGGAGAACAGGGATATATTTACAGTGAAGAGTTATTCAGATTATGTATTGTCAAATAAATCAAGTGGATTTACAGGAGGTTTACTAAAAGCTTTCATGTCTGCTATTGCGATGTTTCATTGTTACATCCAGTCTAAAGATGACAAAATCCAGATCAGATCATTAGTCTCAGATGTTGCTCATCAGACAGACAGAATGATTCAGTCATTTAACATTGCAAAGTTGGGCTACAACATCAGCCTCATTCAACAACTCATATATTACATCAGGGCTATGCTTAAAGAATACCAGGAAGGAGCAGTGAAATATGTGTTCAAGGATAAGTTCTTCATTGATTTGGTTTATTCAATCTGTAAAAGAGCAAACAAGACGATCACTGACCAACACAGTCTGTTTAGAGAAGACAATGATCCAGAAATATACCTAAAGAAGAAGAGAGAGGAATACCATATTATTTTCCAGAAATGCTGCGATGAAGCAAAACCAGCTGCCATTTTTGCTGAGATCATCTGTCAGAAACTGAAGGAGCCCATTGAGCAGAGCATCTACAAGAAAACTGCCAGAGATTTAGCAGATGAACTGAGATCAAACTGTGAATCACTGAATGGAAACAGATCAAATCTGGAGAAACACATCCTGAAGACACTGGCAGAAGAGGAGGACTTTGACAAATACATGAACTACATTGAACATCCCAGAAATCACTACAAGAGTTTCATCAGAGATGAAGTCAGTCGCTACATCAGAGATAAGTTCAGCATCAGTGTTTTACCCAAGATGGAGGAGAACATTAAACTCCTGCAGCAGAAGATCATGAACGCAGCACATCAATCTACTGAACATGTTCAACTCAACAGTGGAGATGTTGGTTTGTGGTTGAAGAGTTTCACACAGCAGCTCTCAGATCAGCTGATCTTCTCTGAAAAAGACCTCAGTGGAGTCAAACATGATGATGTTGATGATTTCAGACTCCTAGAAGATGTGATCAGACAAGAGCTTACAGCTGTAATGTCAGACATCAGCAGCAGATTCAACACAGACACATTTCCAGTAAAGCTGGACTATAAGTTCAGGCCAGAAGAGCTTCTGATTGATCACTTCTGTCAGTGCTGTTGGGTTCAGTGTCCATTCTGTGGAGCCACTTGCACAAACTCCACAGAGGACCATCATGAAGATCACAGTGCTCTTTTCCACAGAGTGAGAGGGATTGTTGGTCAACTTTACTCTCACACACAGAATCTCTGTGCTGATATTTGTACAAATGTAGTGGCAAGTGATCACACTTTTTCTGCACCAAATGGAAATGGAAGAGCTGGAAGAGTTTATGCAGACTGGAGCATCACTCCTGATCTCTCTGAACTGCCCTACTGGAAGTGGTTTGTGTACAGATTCAAGAAAGATCTGGAAAAATACTACAGTAAAACATTTGAGGAAAGCGGTGCGATTCAAGTTAAATGTAGAATATACCCAAAACACCATGCTATTACTAGTTTAGATCAATACATGTAATGAAGCAGAGAAGCACACACACACACAGCATTTTATTCGAAGATAACTTGTGTTTTTGGGTTTTCAGCAAGAGAAGATAGAAGATCTCTGTGGTTCTGTCTTCTTGTGTAAACAACAAATTATTATAGCAAGAATAAAGCACAACTGTCCACAATTCCTAACTGCAGTCTAACCCCTGAAATATTTATTTAGGTATAAACATCTCAGGAGGTTCAGATTCACTCCAGACAGAGTCAAACTAATGAACTGATTCAACTCACCTGCTTCAAACCATTTATTCTCTATTTAAAGAACAAAGTAAAACTTGTTCATAAAACAGATTTTGTTGGAAATTAATGAAAGGTATTTGAATAAAACAGACTTTGTAAACATGTGTTCTGCGCCACATCTGGATATGAATGTGATTATCTTTGAGCTTCATTAAAACACATGAACACTTGCAGTAACTCTCACCTGAACAAACTGTCATAAATTCATTCACACATTAAAATCAGTCAACATCACACCATTCCTGAAGCTTCTCCTCACTGTGTGAAAGTTGTAAATGTGATTAGAGAATAGATTATTATATTAACAATTAATATTAAACAAGACAAAGCATAAATAGACCTCACTTTAAACTGGTTCACAAAACTGCTAAAAGTTGTGTTAATAAACCATTTATTAACAAACAGAGCAACTCTTATTGTGCCTGAAAAATAAGACATATAAATGTTAAATTGAATAGTTTATTTATTATTAACTTAATTAATTCGGAATGATCTTTAAAAAACACAAACTACTCTTAAATAACTGGTTTGTAAATAATGCAATACTTAATTTAGTAGTGAAAAATGTATCATTAACAAAACACCAAAACACAATTATTGAACACATTATACAAATTGAGAATACAGCATTTGTTGTTGCCTTTATAAACCTCTTACTAACATCTATTATTGTAGAGTTAATGCTTAGCAAATTAATGCTTAAAAATGATTTCTAGTGTGCACTTTTAGTTATCATACATGTGTATATATTTTTTTTTTTGGGTGGGCGGAGATGGGGGTTTGAGGGGGGGGCAGAGCCTCACTATAATTGGTGATGCACATGAGGTGTGTAAAAAAGTAATTCAACACATTTAGTAGGTGGAGATAAATGAAAAGTGTTGACCTGCACAACTAAAATGAACAGAAACCATTGATTTTTATTAGACTTAAAATATACAGTTTTGTATAAGTTTCATGTGTTAAGCACAAATAAGTACCTAAAATTATTAAGCTAAAATAGAAAATAATAGCATGACATATGCAAGGTGGCCAGTTTAAAAAAACAAAAACAGGAACTATATAAAATTTACAACACAGGCTCATTCTGAAAACGTAGTCCCGCGGACGTTTCTGTAGACCGCGAGTTATGTAGCCAGAGGTGCATATAGCTGCATTTCATTTATTTAAGCGAATGCTGCAGGGCAGTATGACGCTGTTCCTTTTGGCGCATAATGACTGACCACTTACCTCCGTGTGGAGGGCTTTCCCGCCGCAACCAGTTTGTAGCGTGTCGTCTACGTCGGCGGACTTGAGATGCAGAGAGGAGTTGATCACGATGACCGGGTTCGAGTGTGTGGGAAGAGCGGTTCCAGAAATCAGGTAAGACAAAAAGAGAATCCAAAAAATAAAAACAAACATGTGAACAGAAGGGTGAGAATATGTTAAAATCTGAAAACATGGTACGAATCAGACGATGGCTTTTCTTTTTCTGGACTGATTTTGTAAACCGTCGGCTGGGTTTAGAGGAAGTGAGTGGGCGGATGGGTCAAATGGTAAAACTGGTTGGGTTTAGGGAAGGAGGAGGGTGGGTCCGTCGATTGGCCGGTCGCCCAGTAAATCATTCAGCCAGTCGACAGCGGCCTCTGATGGGTTCACGTGAGAACAGAGCGGGCGTGAACGGCACTCGTGAGAGACATTTGAGATATGAAAAAGCACACACAGCGGCCTCTCGCGGATTCACAAAGAACAAAAATTTAAAAAATACGTACCTCACAGGACGTATTTTGCGGTCTCCAGAAACGTCCACGGGACTACGTTTTCAAAATAAACCTGGGTTGAAAATTTACCTTGATGGACTGTTGTACAAATTATACAAATGGGGCATTTGATTACAAAATAAATGAACAGAAATACAGAAAACATTAAATAATGACATTTATCAGTACATGAACAAAAACAAAATGCACGATTGATAAAGCTTAGATGCTCAATAGACTGGAAATATTCATTTATTCATTTTCTTTTCGGCTTAGTCTCTTTATTAATCTGGGGTCGCCACAGCGGAATGAACCACCAACTTATCCAGCATATGTTTTACGCAGCGCATACCCTTCCAGCCGCAACCCATCTCTGGGAAACATCCATACACACTCATATACTACGGACAATTTAGCCTACCCAATTCAGCTGTAGCGCAAGTGTTTGGATTGTGGGGGAAACCGGGGCACCCGGAGGAAACCCACACGAACACGGGGAGAACATACAAACTCCACACGGAAACGCCAACTGACCCAGGCAAGGCTTGAACCATTTTTGCTGTGAGGCGACAGCACTACCTACTGCGCCACCGCATCGCTGAATGAAGAGATTACATTTTACAAATAAAATGTATGCTAAACATAAATAATTATTTCATACTTTTCAGCTTTTTTGTCAGAGGGAAGAATCTAAATTGTGAGTCTAGATTAAAAATGTATTTACTTGCATCATCTAAAACTCAGAATATTAAAAAAATTACAATTATGACATGTTTTTACATTTGATTAAAATATCCCACACAAAGCATGTTTCACATATATTCATTGAAAATTATTTTTGTGCTTTTTATTAAATTTGTAACTAAAGTCAAGATTACTTGAGAATTGAAATGCACTGATAAAAACAACACTGGACTGATGGAAACCAAACATCTGTTTTCAAAATACAAGAATGATTTGATAATAAACAAATTAATCAGACAATTATTCATTCATTTTCTTGTCGGCTTAGTCCCTTTATTAATCCGGGGTCGCCACAGCGGAATTAATCGCCAACTTATCCAGCAAGTTTTTACGCAGCGGATGCCCTTCTAGCCACAACCCATCTCTGAGAAACATCCACACACACACTCATACACTGCGGACAATTTAGCCTACCCAATTCACCTGTACCGCATGTCTTTGGACTGGGGGGGAAACCGGGGCACCCGGAGGAAACCCACGCGAAGGCAGGGAGAACATGAAAACTCCACACAGAAACCTCGGCCAACTTAGCCGAGGTTCGAATCAGCGACCCAGCGATCTTCTTGCTGTGAGGCGACAGCACTACCTACTGCACCCTTTCCTCGCCCCCAGACAATTATTGTATATACTATATATGTTGTTTTCACACAGCAGTCCTAAACGTACAAGAGTAAATAAAGACCCGGTGGTTTCAACAAGCACACTATTTTCTTATCAAAATTGCAATATGTCGTACAATTTGTGGTCTGAGACGTGGTCGTGAGAAGTGAAAAGAATGCAAAAACAGCTACAGTTTAGTTTAGCATCACCACCTAACAAAGCCAACATTGTGGTGACAAAGAATAAAAAAAAAGCTTACCTATGCAATTCTACGTGTGTGTGTGTGTGTGTGTGTGTGTATGTGCGTGTGTTGTTGACATGAAGTTACAGACTTGAAACCACATAAATACATTTTTTCTTCACAAATGGTGTTTTTTTTTAATGCTTAGGGGAGTGCGGGGCACAAAGTAACACGAGGTAAAATTTAACACCGAGTTTTATGGTATTTGCTCAGGGTTAATCATGGCATGCTTCCGAGGTTTTCACCACAGTGTCAGCAGACGTCTTCCTGACAATTATTTTAAAAGTTTGGCGAAATCTAGATGAGAAACACAGGAGAAACTAGTTTTGCAGCACAAATATATTTTTATTATAGTCAATATTTTTTATTTAAAAACAAATCTGTAAAAGTATGAATGTAAAGTCTTATATTGTTGTGATAACTGTCTTTTACACTAAAAGATGGAACTATTTTGAAAGATGTAAAAAACACATTGACTGCTAGCCAGTTGAGGAAAACCCGACGCAGCTGGGTTAGTTGTAACAGGGTGTTATAATTAAGCCACACACAGTTAGACACCAGTTAAACTAACCAGTGTTGGGGAGAATACTTTGTAAATGTATTTAGTTACAGAATACAGAATACCTGCTTCAAAATGTATTTTGTAACGTATTCTGTTACTTTGCTTAATCCTGGTACTGTATTCTAAATACTTGGAATACTTCCCCTTGAAAACAGCTTTCAAGTCTATTAAAGAAAAGAAAAACTTTAAAATAGTTTATGTAAAACCAAGGTAATGTAACAGGTTCTATCCAACATTTTAATTTCTATTTAAAAAACTTCTCACCTAAGAACAATATTGCAAATATTAGAAGAATTAAAAATGTGTTTGGACAGGAAAAAGTATATTTGGACAGGTGGTGTTCTCATTTCACAGAAAATGGTGTAACATCACCTGTTTAATTAATATTTCAAGAGTTCACACTTAGATATTGCTTGACAGCTGTAAGCAGGTTTGGCATGCTGTCCCGGGAGAGAACCCTGAGCTCGGAGATAGTTGAGCCCAGGGCTCCCACCAGGTCCATAGAGCATGTGAGGGGAGTACGAGATCAGGTGGTTCTCGAGAGCTCCCCAAATGCATGAAGCTCGGGACAGCAGCCGTGTATTCGAAGAAACTCCCCAAAAGGCTTGAAATGCTATATCCGGCTGCTGGATATAGTTATTTGAAAAAGAAAAGGTAAAGAGGGCTCCTTTGGAGCAAAGGGTGAAACAGGTTCCTGCGGGAACCCGAGCAGAGTTGGCTTGGGCTGTGAATACTCCTGCTGGAGTAGAGACTCGGGGAGACCCCTGCGGGGGTCAGAGCCATGGGGTGGGCGGGAATCCTGCTGGAGTCATTACAAGGGAAGGGGAGTGAAGGACTCCGGCTGGAGAGGGGGGTGAAGGGGGGCAGGGGGGGCGGGGACTCCAAAGGAGTAATTTGCTCGAGGAACACTCCTTGCGGAGATTGAGCTGGGAGGTGGCAGCACTATATATAATTATATATTTATATGATACATATAGATATATAAATATATAATGGGGTAATCTAGGGCCTTGGGGGGGCGTTTTTACTGACTCTTGCGAGAGTCGAAGCTCTTGGCTCTCCTGCGGGAGAGAGAGCTGTATGTGCCATCTCCAGCTGGAGTCGGGAAAAGGAATGGTCGGTGAAGCCCCAGCTGAAGGGGGAAATGGCGGTTGGGCGATGACCCCTGCGGGGGTCCGGTGCTCGGGATTAACTCCGCGGGAGTTAGAGCTTGAGGGTGACAGCACTATATATAAATATATATTTATATGCGTGGGTGCATATATATATACATATATATAAATAAATTTAAAAAATAAAAGATAAGTGTGAGAAATAAACAAAAATAAACATAAATAAAAGCTAGGGCCGGGGAGGGTCGGTGACATGACTCGTGTCAAAGCTCGGGGTTGGGTGAGCTATTTAGCTGCTCCAGTAGGAGTCGGGAAAGATGAGGGGGAGGTGAAGACTTCTTACTGGAGGGTGACGGGCGGTATAGGTGCTCTGGGGGTGTTCCTGCGGGAACAGAGCGTGAGGGTGACAGCACTATATATAAATTCATATTTATATGCGTGGGTGCATATAGATATAAATTTATATAAATAAAATCAAACAGAGAGAAAAATAAATAGTGCTATACTATATGTCATTATGGAATGACATAATATAAAAAGCTAAGGCCAGGGCAGTGAGATGATTCCTGCGAGAATCGAAGCTCGGGGTAACGCCCCTGCGGGGGCCAGAGCCATGGGGGGGGGCGGGGTCCTACAGAAGTTAGAAAAGTTGGGGGGCAGTGAAAACTTCTGTGGCAGCGGCCGGGGGGGGCGGGGGTGACAAGGGGGCCTGGGCAGGGAGAGAACTCCTACTGGAGTTAGGTGAGTGAAAAGGGGGAGAAGGCTGAGTGCAAATCAGCTGGAAGGAAGAAAGGAAGCTAGATGGCTGGGTCATGCCCGCGCCCTTGGGAGACTGGGTAGTTCCTCTGCCCTCGGGAAGCTGGTATGGTTGGGTCGTATTCTCTCCCTGGACTAGGCCCATGCCCTTGGCCGCTGGGATTACTGCGTCTGCTGGTGAGGGTCCTCTGAGCTTCCCTGAGATGGCTGTGGCTGAGTCAGATATAAGATTTGAAGGCGTCGGGAGACTACTTTCCTAGTGTTTGTATGTGTTGTTACGATAGCCCTTGTGTGCTGCTGTGGTGGTGGCTCCAATTCTGAATGAGTGACTGGATTATGAATCTGGTGGGAAGCCTGAATGGTCCTATGACTTTAAGGTGTTATGAAACCAAAAATGTTATTGAACGGAATGTGTGGATGTGTTGAGCAGTGGGAAACTGATGAGGTGTTCTGGGGTAACTTAAAATGTATAAATGAATGCAGACGCAAATTGTGTATGCTGTGGTTATGGGATTATCATCTTAAAAGGAGAGATGGAGTCAGCTGCGGCTCTGCTTCTGATACCAGTTTCTGAAAATAAAGCAAAAGAGAGTCAGCGATTTCCTATGCAACTAGGAACATGTACAGCAGTATTTTTTTTTTTTTTTTCAGAATGTATTGACTATATTGCCCGTTAGAAGCGCATTGGCGGCCCCGATAATATACCCCACGAAGGGGGCAGCATCTGTGTAAAAAGCATATACTGAGGATGAAATTGGATAGCTAATAAATGAATGGCTTCTATTCCAGCGCTTAAGGAAGGAAGCATAAGCAGGTCGCATGCTTTAAGCGCTACCTGATGGTTACGAACCTTTATGAATTTCATTTCTGTTAAACCAGGAGTCACCAAATATGGTACCGATGGGCACCAGATAGCTCACGAGGCTCTCGTGTGTTGCTCACAGGCCTGTTCTAAAATAGCTCACCATAACACCACTTACAAGTAAGCTTTCTCTAATATAGAAGTAATCATTTAAAAATGTAAATATTTGCAAAGATAAATAAAATAGTGTTGCACGTTGATATATTAATTACGGGGTATTTCCTACCCTGTTAAATCATTGTTGGTAACTTTGAGAGAATCATAACATGATCAGTGACTACACCTGGATGAATATTATTCATTATTAAAAAATAACCAAAAACTTAAATTATAATTATAAGTAAATTGAGCAATTTGTTATTTGAGAAGTGTTTATCCAACTGGTAGCCCTCCACGATAATCGGTGCCCGAAAGTAGCTCTTAGTTTCAGAGGTTAGTGACTCCCGTGTTAAACGCTAAAGACAACATTTTGAAGAAAGCTGAAAACCTGTAACCATTGACTTTCACGGGAAGGAAATAAATAATAAGGAAGTCAATGCGGCTGTCCGTAGTGCCCAGCCACAATTCATGACACTTCGTATTCTGCCGCGCCGCGGAGCGCTATTTGTATAATTGATTAGTTTATTTGATAAAGTATGAATGCTTGAGTCTGGTGTGCATTAATCTACTATTCTCTGTCGTAAGTGCGTCGCGTCACCGCGCCGTCGGCGCCTCTGGTGCGCGACGCCCTTCAGGCAGAGTTTGTTACGGCCAAGATCGGATTTAGATCATTTCTCTTCTATTCCGGAGATTGCTGGTGCGAGATGAAATAGGTGAGTGACGAAAAGGCATCCCTACGGGATAATGCGCATGTGTGTTTGATGTTCTAGATGGAGAGCAGTTTATGCTTAGCGTGATATTTTTCTTCCAGAATATAAAAGGGGACTGATTGTCGATTTATTCAAGTAGCTTATTAATGCTTGAAATTCTATCACTCCAAATTGATGCTTAAGAATTCTATAGAAGTGCTTAAGCCGGAGGTTCTTCCGCAATGAGAATGCAAATATTAGAAAACCGGTCACTAGTTTAGCTGGGGGATATTAGGGAGAGAGAAACGGGAACTTGTAGGTGAATTACGTGCAAACACCGTAGTTATTGGCGAAATCCAGCGGATCGTTTTTAAGCATAAATGTGTGGGCTACTTTTGCATCCGAATGTTAAACGGACTACGAAATGTAATTGTGACCTCCGATTGCCAGAAATCGGGTGGCGGGTGTAATGTTGATTGCAACCGAGCGCTGCAGCCGTCTAGATTAGAGAGATTGCTTGGTTTATAACGTGATAATTTAAGCATATTCATCAGGTAGAATCATGCTGTTAAAGCTGAAAAAGGCAGAATTATGAGGAGATGAAAGAGCCGTTATTAGACGTTTTTAGAAACGTTCTAATGTCCATTTCAGTAGGGCTGGTATGGATGTGCTTAACAGGGAATTGCTCTGTGATTTCTGGTGTAGTGTTGGTGGACGGCTAGTGAGGTTGTGGGAAGGGAGCGCCGAGATCGGCTGTGCTTCAGTAGACGAAACCTGGAATGAGAAATTCAGAAAATTAGGTCAGTTACAAACGTAATTCAGCAAAAGCATAAACATATTGACAAAAGTCGACAAGTAATTTCTATTTTATAATAGAAAATAATCAGCCGTAGCTGCGAGCTTGTAAAAATGAGAGGGGGAAAAAGCAATGATACGCAAGGTAGAGGGGCGGGGTGCGTATGTGGTAATGATCGCTGAAAGAGGAGGACTGGAGTGTGCACTGGAATCGGGAGCTGCAGGATGGAAGAGGTGAGGTGGGATTCCCAAGAGTTGCTTTATTGTCCGGGAGATTGGTTTTATCCGTGTTTAGAATTATGATTGCTGCAATATGTCCAAATCCAATATTGCTTTTTAATCCTTTCCTTGATTCTCCGGGGAGGCGGAGAGATTGCGGGTTTAATGTCTGTTTAGGATAGGGGGTGTGGCAGGAGCGTGTTATGTCCTGGGGGTGGCGGTGAAGACGTGGATTCGCAAGTGTTTTGGGTTTAATGCAGCGGCTTTGAATTATGGTCCCGGCGTCTAGGAGTTTGGAGGAGTTCAGTGACAGTCGTTGTTGGATATGAGTGACACATGATGATGCTGGAGAAGGTACGTAGCGGAGCTGGGGATTGCATTGTGATCTGGCTGGAGTGGATAGGCCTACGGCCTCTCGTTGGAGCCTCGGTCTCGAGCTGACTTTCATGCTGGGCTGGTTGTTGTTAAGACGGGGCTGGTGTTTCAGGGAGCGCGGAGCTTTCTTTCTTGTATGTAGCTGCGCTGATGCTGTTGTGATCTCCGCCACCGTCGCTGTTGTTGTTGTTTTTGTCATTTTTTGTAGTTGCTGACGATGGTATTAAAGGTGGTGTGGTATTGTAGTTGAAGAATAGTAGGAGATGTGGAGGATCCGTTTTGTCCGTGAGTAACTTTTGAAGGAGCCAGAGCGGACCTGTCGTTTGTTTCTTCGGAAAACGAAGATAAGGGAGTAATGTCTAGCTAGGCTACTTATAGTGGGTTAGGATAGATCTGATTGGCTAACTAATGAGTGTAGATAGGTGGCCAGCTGCTGTCAATTATATCACGTGCTCCTCTCGAAATTAGTTTAAAAACTTCACTAAAAGTTATGTCTTAAGTATTTTTATTAAAAATTTTGCATAGAGGCTCAACACTGACTACGTTTACATGGACACCCTTAATTCGATTTTAATGCATTTAAGACAATACTCTGATTAAGAGTCGACCATGTAAACAGCGATTTTTGATTAATTTAATCAGATTAAGGTTACAATCGAACTAAAGAGAAATCAAATCAAGACATGTGGAGTTTGCTGATTTTAGTCACTTTATTAAAGTGCAGTACAGACATGACATGTAAATAACACCTCCATCAAACTATTACCGTCATGTATGGCTTTTTGCCGCGTTCTGCAACAGGATAGTCCACACACACACGGCTGTTTGACACTAGGCTTGTTCAAATGGAACATTCTGCTGCTGACTAATACGCAATTGCATTGTCACTTTAATGGGTGGGACTTGGAGAAGGAAGAGAAGCAGGTGTGCCGAGCAGACAAAGAACCGATCTAAAATCGCTACAAAGTGATTAGTTATCTGCTTATCTACTCACGTTTACATGCAGAGTAACACCACTGCTGATGTATATAGTTGTGCGTGCACAGAAAGTAAGTGTATTTGGTTGAAATGTTGGGTGAAATGCGCAATAGCGCCATAACGTAATAGCGCCTAAAGGCCAATTTTGGAGTTGTAACTGATAATAGTCGATGATTAAGTTAACTATTTACAACTTATACTTGTTGATTTATTTTCTCATTGAAAAAATGTGTCTCAGTCACGTTTAGAAGACACATTCATATGGTGTGCAGTTACTGCAATTTGTATTCATTTGTATTCATATACACTGGAAGAGCCCTCCGATCACACCGCCAGGGCCCAAACAACAACGCCCCATCTTCAGCTGGTGAACACAAGAGCTCTCTGTGATGTGTGTCGGAGACCTGCTTAGATAACAGTGTCTTTATCAAATGTTTTCAGAACAAGCAGGAACCCAGTGTGTCTGTAGCTTTGTAGCTGAAGCAGATATGTGTTGTGTTAAGTGACAGAAAACCAAAGACTTCATCAGGCCGTAAAGCAAATCATTCAAATCTGGTGTCTATTAAATGTAGATCTGAGACTACTATAGAAAAAACAGCTAAAACTGTTAAGTTAGCGCTTTTAAACATCAGATCACTCAATAATAAGTCTCTTTTAGTCAATGATTTTATCAACACAAATTGCCTTGATTTTATGCTTTTAACTGAAACTTGGCTAGATGACAGCTGTAGCGCAGCAGTTCTGAATGAAGCAGCTCCTTTAAACTTTGATTTTTTGAGTGTTTGCAGAGTTAATAGGAGAGGTGGAGGCATCGCTGCCCTGTTTAAAGATGTCTATGAGTGTAAACAAGTGTCATTTGGTGACAATTTGTCTTTTGAATATCTGAGTATAGCACTAAAAGGGTCTCCACGCATCTTACTGATCATTATCTACAGACCTCCAAAATATTCTCCAGCTTTTATTGAGGAGTTTACAGAGCTGTTATCAATTGTAACCTCTGAATTTGATTATTTTAGTATTGCTGGGGATTTTAATATTCATATAGATAATCCAGAAATCAATGCTGTAAAAGAACTGATGACTGTTTTTAACACTTTTGATCTGACTCAGCATGTTCAAGGACCCACACACAATCGTGGACACACTCTTGATCTACTTATAACTAAGGGTTTACACATTTCATCGACTGTTGTTAAGGATGTGGCACTATCTGATCATTTCTGTATTTTCTTTGATATATTGATCACTCCAACTATTAAAGACAGATCTGTCTCTGTCAGAAAGAGATGCATAAATGAGAACACTAGTGAGCAGTTTATGAAGGCCATATCGCTAGCACCAAGTATATCTGCAGATTCTGTTGATTCTCTCCTTGATTTGTTCAATTCTAAAATTGAGAATGTCATAAATGACATTGCTCCTGTTAAAGTCAAGAAGATGACTGGCAGGCAAAAGGGATCTTGGACAAGGTCACCTAGAGTACAAATAATGAAAAGACAGTGCAGAAAAGCTGAGCGTATGTGGAGAAAGACGAAACTAGTAGTCCATTATAATATCTATAAAGACAGTCTTCATGCCTTTAATATGGAACAAAACACTGCTAGACAGACTTTCTTTTCAAGCCTTATAAACAGCAACTTAAATAATGCTCGCACACTCTTTGCAACGATAGAGAGACTCACAAACCCCCCCAGTCAGATTCCAAGTGAACTCCTCTCTGAAAGCAAATGTAATGAATTTGCTCATTTCTTCACTGATAAGATCAATAATATCAGAAAGGCAATCAGCTCATCCAATCATTCAAGTTGTGTCGATATCAAACAAGCTCAACCACAACTTGAGAAGTCAGACATTATGTCTGATTTCATGGCAATTAACAGCAAAATCTTAGAAGAGACTGTGCAAGTTATGAAAACATCAACCTGCAGTCTTGACACGCTCTCCACATCATTCTTCAAAACGGTGTTTACCTGTTTAGAAATGGATCTTCTAAAAGTGGTAAATGCTTCACTTCTATCAGGGATTTTTCCAACCTCACTTAAAACTGCAGCTGTTAAACCCCTCTTGAAGAAGAGCAACCTGGATAACACCCTATTGAGCAATTACAGGCCAATCTCAAATCTCCCTTTCATTGCCAAAATCATTGAAAAAGTTGTTTTTAACCAGGTTAACAAGTTCTTAAACTTCAGGGGGTGTTTAGACAATTTTCAATCGGGGTTCAGAGCACATCACAGTACAGAGAGCGCTTTTATAAAGATAATCAATGATATACGCCTAAATACAGATTCAGGTAAAATAACAGTGCTGGTATTGTTGGATCTCAGTGCTGCATTTGACACTGTCGATCACAGCACACTTCTGGATAGGCTGGAAAACTGGGTTGGGCTGTCTGGCACGGTCCTCAAATGGTTTAGATCTTACCTTGAAGGTAGAGGTTACCATGTCAGTATAGGTGACCATAGGTCGAGGTGGACACCCATGACATGTGGAGACCCACAAGGCTCGATTCTGGCACCTCTCCTGTTCAACCTTTACATGCTCCCTCTGAGCCAAATAATGAGAAAGAACCAAATCTCCTACCACAGCTATGCTGATGACACTCAGATCTACCTAGCCCTACTGCCTAATGACTACAGCCCCATTGACACTCTCTGCCAGTGCATCGATGAAGTGAGCAATTGGATGTGCCAAAACTTTCTTCAGTTAAACAAAAAGAAAACTGAAATGATTGTGTTTGGAAACAAAGATGAGGTTCTCAAGGTAAATGCGTACCTTGGCACTAAAGGTCAAACGACAAAAAATAAGGTCAAGAATCTTGGTGTGACTCTGGAGTCAGATCTGAGTTTTAACGGTCATGTCAAAGCAGTCAGTAAATCAGCTTACTATCATCTCAAAAATATAGCAAGAATCAGATGCTTTGTTTCTAGTGAAGACTTAGAGAAACTTGTTCATGCTTTTATCAGCAGCAGGGTGGATTACTGTAATGGACTCCTCACTGGTCTTCCTAAAAAGACAGTCAGACAGTTACAGCTCATCCAGAACGCTGCAGCCAGAATTCTAACCAGAACCAGAAAATCAGAGCACATCACACCTGTCCTCAGGTCTTTACACTGGCTGCCAGTTACATTCAGAATAGATTTTAAAGTATTATTACTGGTCTATAAATCACTAAATGGCCTAGGACCTAAATACATCACAGATATGCTTACTGAATACAAACAGATCACTCAGATCATTAGGATCATATAAACTAGAAGTTCCAAGAGTTCAGTCAAAGCAGGGTGAATCGGCTTTTAGCCACTATGCCCCTCGCTGCTGGAATCAGCTTCCAGAAATGATCAGATGTGCTCCAACATTAGGCACATTCAAATCAAGACTGAAAACACATCTGTTTAGCTGTGCCTTTACTGAATGAGCACTGTGCTGCGTCCGACAGATTGCACTATCATGTTTTTCTCTTCTTCTTCATTCTTTTATATCACATTTTACCTGTTTTTATGTTTTGTTTTGTTTTTACGCATTTTTATTATTTGTTTTTATTTTTATTTTACTTGTTTCTTTTATTCTTGTTTATGTAAAGCACTTTGAATTGCCATTGTGTATGAAATGTGCTATATAAATAAACTTGCCTTTCCTTGCCTATTTTATAATTATAAGTCTTGTTATTTGATGTTCTAATTGTTATTTATATAATTACTTTTGTATTGTTTCAGAAAACCACAACTTATCGTCAGTAAATGTTCGAATGAGACATGGAGTCTGAGTGAATTTCTTTGAATAGTGGGCAGGGATTCAGATACACCCGAATCAGTGTTAAATTAAAACCACAGTTACAAAGTGGTCCTTCGAGCTGGATGCTGAATAACTGCAGAAATGTAATCCCGTTCACAGCAAGAGCCTCCAGCTGTTTGCCTCAGACGACAGGTAAAGCCACCTGCATATCTAGCAGACTTCCAAATAAGTATGACCGGATCTGAGAGGGGATTCCAGCATCTCGCGTGTTCTAGTGATGAAGAAGTTAATGCAGAATATGCTCCATTGTCCACTGAACGTGAATCTCGTGTCTCCACACCTATAAGTCAGCGTTCACCAACCAGTGATCTGGTACTACAGGATGAATGGGAAAGTACACAGGTAGTGTTACAAGAAGAGGATGAACAGTATCATCAGTCGCAGCAGTCAACCTGGGAGGAGATGCAACGAGAGAATGATGAGCTTCGTAGCTGCATTCGACACATGCCAGAGATTTTAAGTGCTTTAAGGGGTCCTAAAGAGAAGAATATTGTAATGAAACGAGAGATTCAGCAGCTAGCCTCAAACGTAGCCTCAGTACCCCTCTGGGCAGATTAAGCAGATAACAGAGCATATGAGAGACTAGACTAGCTCCTCATCTTCAGCATCATCCACATAGTGAACCCATACACTACTATGAGCCCAGAGAGAATTATCCCTCACACTCAGACCAACGAGTATCCTACCATATGCAGCGTTCAGGGATTGTACCTCCATCTGCAGTGCCATACTCTCAAGAGAGAACATACAGAGGACCTAAGCCTTTTATTCCGTTCTTATCAACATTGGATCCAAGAGAGTTTTCAAGGTTGCGCATAGCTTTAGAGAATCTCCTCCCCAGTGATGCATCTGAACGTTTCCGATATCAAGTCCTCACAGATCATTTACAGTTAGAGGAGGCATTGCTGGTAGCAGACTCATATTGAAACTCAACACAACCTTATACGGACACTATGCAAGCTCTCATTAACATGTATGGTCAGCCACACAAGCTGGTCCTGCAGAACATTGCTGAGGTCATGGATGGCCCAAATATCATAACTGGAGATGTTGAAGCTTTCAAGCTGTTTGCGCTTTGAGTGCGTTCTCTGGTGAGCATGCTAGAACAGCTGGGTCCTGAAGGCAATGTTGAATTGGACTGTGGGTCACATGTTTCAAGATTGCAAAGCAAACTCCCGCATGGGCTGAGAACTAGTTTCAAGAGATATATACACCCTATGAGAGTAGCTATACCAACCCTCATCGATTTCTCTAACTGGCTAGAGTATGAGCTACAAGTTCAGGATGATGGCTCCAAAACTTCAGGTTTCACACCAGGCCCCAGCAACAAGAAAAGGCTGGAGTATCGTAATCCTAAGGCTTCAAGGAAACCCCACCATCCTCCTAGGCACAGAGAAACCCATGACTGGGAGAATAAGCCAACCAGAAGCCTCAGAGGTGACACATAAATCTGCCAGGTTTAAAGGGTGGTTAAGTGTATATTGCCCCTACTATGACAATACTAATCACTTCCTGAATGGGTGTGCTAATTTCAAAGACCTTACCAAAGAGCAGAAAGAGTCGTGGATTCGGAAAAACAATCGATGTTGGTGTTGTGGTCGCAGCCATCATGCCTCAAAATGCACACTGAAATCCCCCTGTAAGACTTGCAACAGGAGACACCTATGCATATTGCATGATGTTAATGAACGGACTGTAGATTCCACTGAAACAGCTATGAAAGAGAACTCCTGTCTAGTTAACACCACCAAGGATGTCCTGTATGTTGACCGCCCAGTTTATAGCCATAAAGTACTTCTGAAAGTGAGCAAAGTCATAATTACCAATGGAGACAAATCCATTGAGGCATATGCTGTTTTGGACGACGGGTCGGAGAGGACCATCTTGCTCCATACTGCAGCACAGGAATTAAATCTGAAAGGGCAGCCTGAGGACCTTACACTACGAACAGTAAGGCAGGACCAACAGGTTCTTCACGGGGTGGCAGTCTCATTCACAGTGTCCCCTGTCAATAACAAACACAAAAAATTCTCCATTCAAGGTGCCTTTACAGCAGAAAGACTTGGACTGGCCGAGTAATCTCACCCCGTCGCTTCCCTCCAAAAGAAGTACTGCCATTTAGCAGGGCTACCCTTGCAGCAAATACAGAGTCCAACCTGTACTGCTTATTGGCTCAGATTGTCTACACTCGGTGACCCCAATTGAGCCTGTTCGTCTAGGCCCTCCAGGTGGACCCGCTGCTGTACAAACTCGACTAGGCTGGACACTACAAGGCCCAACACACGAGATTAAGTATGGCCACAATACTCACCAATGTCTCTTCACCGCTATACCTCATAATGCTGACCTGTTTGCCCAAGTAGAAAGGCTATGGCAGATGGACGTAATCCCATACCGCAATAAGAAAGTAGTGACCCAGTCAAAACTTGATCACGAGGCCATCAGACTCCTACAAGAGAAAACTGTAAGAGTTAATGTGGATAGAATTATGCGATATGCAACACCACTGCTGCATGTACAACATATGCCAACTCTGCACATGCCTAAAGAAGCTGTACTGTTCCATGAACACTCAACAGCTCTTAGTAGCGACATACGAGAGATGTTTCATCAGGTAAGGCTGCTCCCTGTAGACAAATCCTTGCTTCGGTTCTTGTGGAGAGACATTGCTGTAGATCAAGCCCCAGAAGTGTACGAGTGGCAGGTACTTCCCTTTGGGACTACTTGCAGTCCCTGCTGTACCACATTTGCGCTCCAAAAACACATACAAGACCAAAGTCAACAGAGATCAGGTGAGGGAAGTGATCGAAAAATCATTCTATGTTGACAACTGTCTTTACAGTCTCCCCTCCAAAGATGCAGCCAAAGATCTTGTTGATCAGCTCTGTGCCCTGTTGAATGAAGGAGGCTTTGAACAGCGTCAGTGGGCCAGCAATTGTCCAACAGTGGTCGCTCACCTTCCCTGTGATAGAAGATCGAATAACTCTGAGCTCTGGCTTAGTCAGGGACTGCAAGATACCCAAGAATCTACCCTTGGGCTGCTCTGGCGCTGTCAGTCAGACACTTTGCACTACAAGCACAGGGAAGTGAACTGCACTAAAGTAACCATGCGCAGCATTTATTGTGTCCTGGCCAGCCAATACGATCCTCTTGGCTATATTATCCCCTACACCACAAGAGCAAAATTACTAGTGCAGCATCTATGGGATAAAAAGCGTGATTGGGAGGACCCCCAACTGCCTGAAGATCTGCTCAGTTTATGGAATTCATGGGAGAAGGAGTTGTGTGAGCTAGACTAGATAACACTGCCAAGATGCTACTTCAGTCCAGACATGGATGTATCAACTAGCAGGCGAGATGTACATGTATTCTGTGACGCGCCGGAGAAGGCTTATGGGTTTGTGGAATAATTAAGGACAGAATGCACATAAGGACAGCTTAAAGTTGCCTTTCTAGCAGCCAGGTCACGTGTTGCCCCCCAAAAGCAACAGTCTATACCTCGCCTTGAACTGTGTGCAGCTCAAAGTGGTGCCCAGCTCTCCAAGGTCTTAGTCACAGAACTCACATTACCCATTCTGCTCCTTAACCCTCTGGTCAGACTCCACGACTGTACTTACCTGGTTATTGTCAAGTTCTTGTCGTTACAAGGTGTTTGTGGGAAAGCGAATAGCAGAAATTCAAGGACTTACAGCTTCTGCAAGCTGGCGATACATACGATCAGAGGACAATCCTGCAAATAGTATCACTTGAAGAAAAAAGCTGTGTGACCTAGTTAAATGTAATCAGTGGAATCAAGGACCCTCATTTCTTAGGCTGCCTGTGGAGACTTGGCCAGAGCAGCCATCCTTGCCTGCTGAAGAGCAGCAGCACGAACTAAGGCCAGCCGTGTTTTGTGGATCAATTACAGTCACACTCTTGCCAAATCCACAGCAGTATGAGACAATGACTGAGTTCATAAAAGCATGTAATCAGCAGCTATACGGGGCGGCCAACATTACATGTGCTGATGAACAAAGAAAACTGGAACAAATTGTTCTTTGTCATATCCAAACTGAATCCTTCCCTACTGAGATGGCCCAACTAAAGTCCGGGAAACCAGTATCAGTTACAAGCCAATTGGCTTCTCTTTCTCCCAAACTTGACCCTACCACTGGTCTCATTTGGGTAGGTGGCCGTTTAAGACATCGCACAGAAGCAGAGCTGGACTGTATTCACCCCATAGTCTTTGACTCCCACCATCCTGTAACTAAACTCATTATTCAAGATTATGATGAGAAGCTACATCACCCTGGATCCGAACGAGTGTTTGCAGAGATGAGGAGAACATATTGGGTGTTACGAGGACGTGAAGCAGTTCGGAGACACCAGCGTCAATGTGCAGAGTGTCATAGATGGAAAGGAAAACCAGAAGTTCCCCTAATGGCAAACTTGCGACTTGCAAGACAACAGCTCTTTAAACCTGCCTTCTTCTCAACAGGGATGTATTGCTTTGGATCTTACCTGTTTGCAGACCACTTCTGGAGGCATTTTATTAAGTACTACCTGCCCAGTCTCCAAGTTCAGCAGAAATGGAAAGCAGAAAAGGAAAACCTGCAGGTTGGCGAAGTAGTGATGATTGTCGATCCTCAGCTCCCTCGAGCTCTATAGCCAGTGGGGAAAATCGAGCAAGTACATCCAGGAGCTGATTACAGAGTAAAGCCTGGTTTATACTTCTGCGTCAAGTGATTGGCGTAACCCATGGCGCATGCAACGCCCATAGCTGTGGATTTATACTTCTGCGCACTGTGTCTGTTGGTCTGCATTAACACTTCCAAAACGCTAGTTTGCTGTGAGGTGTAAATGTTCCCCTGTGCCGAGTTTCTTCGCTGCTGTTTGGCTTTTCCTGAACACTTCCGAGATGTATAAGTGGCTAAAACTCACTCATTTTGAGGCAGGAACCGGCGGACGTGCAACAACTTTAACTATGAGGTAAACACAAAACAAAACTTTCCATCTGGAGCTCCTTCACGGGACTCCACACTTGTAAACAATCGCTCCATCGGGCTCGCACCATTCACGCGGCTCTCGGTCCTGCCCAGACTCGTCAGCGATACCAAGCCGACCAATCACAGAACTTGCGCTACGCGTGGTTGCGACGTGTAGTTACATTTTTTGAGAGGTGCACGTCAGCGACGCCGACGGCCATGTCGAAGGGCTATGCGTCAGCGCTGTAGCATACGTCGCCATTTGACACAGAAGTATAAATCAGCCTTAAGATCAGCCACTGTACAAGTTGGAAGGAGAACATATACCCGACCCATAGTATGCATTTAAGCTCCCAACCCTTGTCGAAGAATAATCCACCTTAAGGAAAGTACCTTTTGTAAAATGTGCGAATTCAATAATTGAATTCAGGGGCGGCTGTTCAAAAGGGTTCTGGAACATTCTGCTGCTGACTAATACGCAATTGCATCGTCACTTTAATGTGTGGGACTTGAAGAAGGAAAAGAAGGTGTGCCGAGCAGACAAAGAACCGATCTAAAATCGCTACAAAGTGATTAGTTATCTGCTTATCTACTCACGTTTACATGCAGAGTAACACCACTGCTGATGTATATAGTTGTGCGTGCACAGAAAGTAAGTGTATTTGGTTCAATTGATGAAAATGTCTTGTTATTTCAGATCGCGGGTGAAATGCGCAATAGCGCCATAACGCAATAGCCGATTTTGGAGTTGTAACTGATAATAGTCGATGATTAAGTTAACTTTCATGTGCAGTATACCTAATACACATAATGTAAATACTTTACATGGATAGACGTGAACGTTTCATAGAGTTATTTACAACTTACACTTGTTGATTTATTATCTCATTGGAAAATGTGCCTCAGTCATGTTAAGTGGCCCTCTTGTGGACAGTCACGGAATTACTGCTCTAATTAATTCCATTCATATGGTGTGCAGTTACTGCAATTTGTATTCATATTTTATAATTATAAGTCTTGTTATTTGATGTTCTAATTGTTATTTATATAATTACTTATGTGAGACTATTTTTGTATTTAAAAAAAAAAAACACAACTTATTGTCAGTAAATGTTCGAATGAGAGATGGAGTCTGAGTGAATTTCTTTGAATAGATGACAGTACACAGTTCTGACCGACTGTCTGCAGGGATTCAGATACACCCGAATCAGTGTTAAATTAAAACCTCAGTTACAAAGCTCGTTTGAGATGGCCAAAATCTGCGCAGAACCGATCACCAGTGATCATCGCAAGATGCATTCTAGTTAGAAATGTGTTCGCCTCACTCTGATTTAACGCTGACGTGCCCCAAAAAACTCTCGCGTTCGCGAAGCGGGTACCTTGGATTAAGTAGCTGGCAGCAGTTGCTCTCCAAAGACTGCGCTCACAAAAGCATGATGGGAAACGACTGGCTGACGACACAGCTTAATGCTGATTGGATGAGACTGACACATTACACTTTATTATCTATCTTGTTTAACTAAGGTTTATACCTGGCTTTGTTGAATACCTTTTTTTGTATTTTCGTTGATAATTAAAAAAATAGTCATAAAGAGCATTACATATGTGTATTTATTTATTTCAGTCTGGCTGGAGTAAAAGCAGTTTATAAAGACCTAATAAACATGTCAATATAATTAACCCCCCAAGAATTTCTTTATGTCAAACAAACATTTGTCATGACCCGTCACTTAAAAGCTTCTTGCTATGGCTACTTCATTTATGATGTAGCCAAATTAGGTTTCTTGAAAGTTTTCTTGCTCTATAAGCTGTTTATTTTGTTATTCTTTTAAAGTTTGTTGAATATACAGAAATATATTATAAATACACCCTTTTAGTTAATGAGCAGTTCGTCGTCTGTAATTCTGACCATCTTTTTGTAAAAACAGTGATATTTCTATTGCATCCACTCCCACATTAAAAATACTATATTAATATATACTGTAGTGCTTTTGATCCATATTATAGAATAGCCTATTTAAATTGTATAGTTGCTCTGGTATCACAACAACTATAAACATAACCCAATACTGAATAAAAATGTTCAAAAACGCTATAATATTTACTATAAATCAACATAGTATTTTTTCATGAGGTCATTTATCCACGATAAAAAATGCAAACGAGATCTCCGCCACTGGTGACATTTTCAGGTGGCAAAACAGCGAGCTGAGCAGAGTTCGAGTAAACCAAAGTCGAAGCATGAAGTGGAATAGTGCAATGTCACAACTCTTCAATTAGACGATAAACTGGTAAAACTGGTAAAATCTTAAAATCATTACTCCAGAAGAAAGGAAAGACAGTGTCAGTGAAAGTGGCTGTGAATGTGTAAAGAGGTGTGTTATTTCCAGAATCAGAGAAACACACTGTTCCTTCATCACAGTCCAGATCAACTCTCACACGCTCAAGTTTCTGTTTAATGGGAAAACCAAAGCGGTCATCCAGTCCGTACTGCACCCACCACAGATCAGAGTTAAAGAAAACACAGCCTTTCCTGTTTGAACACAAGGTAATAATTACAATGTTGATCTTTTTAAAAATCAAATTGAAAAAAATATATACAGAGCAGTTAACCGCTTATAAAGCTATTGAGATTAAAGCCAATGAGGGTATAAACAGGCTAGGATGCGGTCGCACCTGTAAACTTATAGATTTGGCATTCGGTCAGTTAATAATTATAAAAAAAAGTTTAGTTTATTTATACCAACTAAAAAAATATCCAATAAATTATACATTTCTACCTGTCTAGATCGTCCATAACTAGTGAATGTTTAGGAAGCCATGCATTATTTGTGATTTCAAGACCCCTTCTTTTGAGACTTTGAAGAAACATTGATGTATCCCTTCAAGGGGAAGTTCTTCGAAGTCTCACTAAAACTCTAAAAATGCTTTAAAATACATGTTTTACATGAATAAGGGAGACACATGGGAAATTTTGTCATTTTATTTGAGGTTCACAATTTCTAGCTGAAGGTATTGTGTGAAAAAAATGGTCACACATGTTGAATAGTATCTAGATGCAACCTTTATGATGCTAGCTAAGACTGCATCACTCAGCAATGCAATGTCAGACACAATGCACTCAAATGGAGCTAGTGATGTCACTGTGAGGCGTAGGGTTAGGGGTGGGGTTAGGTGAGCGCATTAAATAGCATTGGATGCAACTCAGATTGCACTGCACCAGGTCTGCATCCAGATCACTCTCCACATTTCAGATGCCCCTAATATGAAGGGTACCGTTTCATAGCTCATAGTGCATCCATATTTGACTATTTTCTAATTCTCAAATATTTTTGCAAAGCAGGGGTTATTGTGGATGTCAGCAAGCTGTCATGTTCACCAGCGAACAACCACCAGATGTCGCTGGTAAACACTTACTCATAAAACTACACATCTGCCTTCTTCTGGACTACATATGCATACATGCACTTCTCCTAGACACTCACGCCTGCTCACTCATCTAGCTTGATTACATTTGCACACCTGAGGACTTTCAGAGACTGATTAACACACACTATTTAAGCCACACATTCACCCCTTCAGTTGGCCGAGTCTTGTTCACTGTAAAGTAGCATTACAACGCGTTTTCCTTGTCTTGTTTTCCTGTGTTTTGAACCTAGCCTTGTTTGTTTAGTTATCCTTGTCTGCCGCCTGCCTTTCGACCTCTTGATTGTTAAACTGACTACGATTCTGGATTGTCCTCACATACCTGTTTGCTCCCGTATTGACCACTGCTTGCCTGACTGTGAATAAACCTGCATATTGGATCCTACCATCTGTTGTGGTGTTACTCCCCGGCGTTACAGAAGACTCGGCCAACTGAAGGGGTGAATGTTTGGCTTAAATAGTGTGTGTTAATCAGTCTCTGAAAGTCCTCAGGTGTGCAAATGTAATCAAGCTAGATGAGTGAGCAGGCGTGAGTGTCTAGGAGAAGTGCATGTATGCATATGTAGTCCAGAAGAAGGCAGATATGTAGTTTTATGAGTGAGTGTTTACCAGCGACATCTGGTGGTTGTTCGCTGGTGAACATGTCACAAGCAAGGATGTAAATTAATATACATGTTCGATGAATCGTTTGATCAAAGCTACATTGATAGTTTAAGCTTCGTTTCGATGGTTGCCTAAGATGCCTGCTGCATTAAATCTCACCACAACAAAAAAGGCTATTTTCTGCATTATTGCAATAGCTTGGAAGATGATGAATATGTTGGTGTTAGGATCTGTCTTCTTATTTTATTTTTTACATGTTACTATTTTGTTTTTCCACTAGATGTCCTCATTTCTCCCTATGTGTTGTTTGAGTTCAGTAATTATTATGTGATTGTTTTCGCATGTGTCCTGTTATGTCATGTGTATTTAAGTTGACTAGGTTCCCCTGTTTCTTTGCTCGGTTATTGTTGATACTAGCCATTCTTTATCGTGAGTCTTGCATTGCTTTCTTAAAGTCTGGTCATGTCAGCGTTCTATGCTACTTTGCCTTTTTCCTTGTGTTTTTTTTGTTTTGTTTTATGCATTACTCCTACTCTAGTGTTTCCAGAGATATTTTGCCTATTGGCCTTTTTGTTCCTCCATTAACACAGTCCTATTTTATCTCTGCATTTTTTTTTCCAAATCTAGATGGTGGTTTTTGTAAATAAATCTCACAGTGCAAATACCATCTCGCTTCTGGGTTCATTATCAACCTGTGGCTGAGTTGTTAAGCACTCAGACTCTGACACTAGAGACCTGGGTTCCAACCCTGTCCCTGACAGTTTGTCTCTTCCCAGACCAAATGTTTTATGAGTACATTTACATTTAGTCATTTAGCAGACGCTTTTATCCAAAGCGACTTAGAAATGAGGACAAGGAAGCAATTTACACAACTATAAGAGCAACAATGAATATGTGCTGTAGGCAAGTTTCAGGTGTGTAAAGTCTAAGAATGAAAGTATTAGTAATTTTTTTTTTTTGAGTACAGTTAGTGTGATATACAGAGAGGCAATTGCAGATTAGGAAGTGAAGTGGAGCCTAAATAGTTGAGTTTTTAGTCGTTTCTTGAAGACAGCGAGTGACTCTGCCGTTCTGATGCAGTTAGGGAGTTCATTCCACCAACTGGGCAGATTGAATGCGAGAGTTCGGGAAAGTGTTTTCTTCCCTCTTTGGGATGAAACCACGAGGCGACGTTCATTCACAGAACGTAAGTTTCTGGAGGGCACATAGATCTGCAGAAGTGAGAGCAGATAAGAAGGGGCGCAGCCAGAAATCGATTTGTAAGCAAACATCAGAGCTTTGAATTTGATGCGAGCAGCAACTGGCAGCCAGTGCAAACGGACTAGCAGCGGAGTGACATGTGCTCTTTTAGGTTCATTAAAGACCACTCGTGCTGCTGCGTTCTGGAGCAGCTGCGTTCTGAGTATAAAATAACCTATAGGAAAAGGTCAGACAAAGTTTGATACAAGATACAGTACTATTTCATTCGTCTTTGATTTCAAGAAACAGTTGTACCCATATGACAAGAACAATGTCATCTTGCTATGCTTAGCATACATGAAATACAGAGACTCATTCATAGAGTGTACTGAAATCCACCTGTTCATTTTCTTGATTCTTGGGACTTGTTTTATAGGGTCTTCAAAACTCATTTTCTCTAAAACAACACTCTGACTCTAACCTATAATAGTGCATACATTCGCCGTAATAAGACATTCTCGATCAAATTGTAGGAGTATAAAAAAAAAGACTAGAAACCATGAATGCCAACACTCACGTTTTTCCCATTTTGATATTTCTTCTGGAAACTTCCATAATTTTACCTCCCACTCTCACATTTTTGGTCTCCAACACCCCCAAACTTTTGTCAATTTTGGTATATCATCTGATTGCCATCACTGGCTGAAAACCAGTTCATGGTAGTTAGGTATGTTCTAGAACAGGGGTGTCAAACTCAATTCCTGGAAGGCCGAAGCCCTGCACAGTTTAGTTCAACCCTGCTCCAACACACTTACCTGTAGGTTTCAAACAAGCCTGAAGGACTCACTTAGTTTGATCAGGTGTGTTTAATTAGGGTTGGAACTAAACTGTGCAGAGCTGCGGCCCTTTTGGAACTGAGTTTGACACCTGTGCTCTAAAATTTAATGGCTGTTTGCATCATAGACACAAACGCTACTTTGAGCTCAACAAAGTCCACATCCTGTCAGCTGTCCTCTTTGAAGTTCTCAGACAACAGTCTGAAAAAAAGTTAAAATTCTACAAACATTTAAAGTTTGAATAGAGGTCATTTGGGAGTGCAAATTGACCAAAATAAAATAGACGATCCTTGCTGTGACAGAATTTATGAGCACTTATTTGGGTCCCAAGAGACTGAACCCGAGATAAGCTCTTATTGGGAGACACACAAGTGAGTTGTACAACAATTTTTTTTCTGTCATCATTGAAGAGCTATCTGATCCGTAGTTGTGGGGTGTACTGGGATGCTGGTGTAACAGGATTATTTTGGATATATTGATTTCACTATATTTTCCTCTTGTTTACTTACTGTTCATATAAAATTGTTTTGTGTTCACAATATAAATGTAAAAAGAGTCTGTAAAGTGACAGTGGTTTCACCTCTTCCCCCCCCCCCCCTTGGGTTAACGTCAAGGTGGTATAGTCCAAGCAGCCATACCTGTTGCACTTGCTTGAGCGGTCTTTTCCACCTTTTCCTTGAACTAAGGAGGTATGCTCTACCTGTTCCAAATTGAATTTGGCTCTGGCCATAATTAAAACACACACAAATGCATATTTAAGTTTAATTTTAATCATTTGATATATTTACTGATGTAAAAACAGTTTGTTATATTGTAGAATGTTATTTTTGTTGACAGTGTACATTTAATGTAATGAGCTGAAGCTGCCGATCTGTCATAATAACATTCTCTGTGCAGGTATGCATTTATGATTTTTATTTTTGACAATGTAATATGTGGATTGTCACTGTTCACATGCTGATTCTTGTAATTGTGAGAACTAGTTTTCTTTCCCTTTTCCTGTCTTCGCTTCCTTCCGCGGCGCCTCTCGCTCGTTTCCTCCATCTTTCATTCGCCCTTTTCTTTTCCACCTTTTCCTTGAACTAAGGAGTGTACATTTAATGTAATGAGCTGAAGCTGCCGATCTGTCATAATAACATTCTCTGTGCAGACTCAAAATGGTGTCCTCTCATCATTCACTACACAACGCAGAGCAAAAGAGAGTACGGTTACACTGGGTCTGTAATGAACTTTAAAAAGCAATAAAAAAGGGTATGTGGAGGTCACAATCGACAAATTCTGGCATTTCCCTGAAAGGTCAGATGAGCTGTTTATTGAATTTGTTAAAATAAGATACCCTAGTTTTTTTGCGTTTCCGCAAACACTGAAACCAATGCAAAATCAACAAAAAGTCACACATTTTTGCGATCCTGCAAATCCGTTATTAAATGCACAATAATAGCAAAAAATGTTAATAATTTCATAAAACATAATTTTTTAATTTGCAGCCCGAAACAACTGCACGGGGGGAAAATCTTCACGTAAGATATGCATGAGTGACACACACAAGTGAGGTTGGCGGTAGCAAAAAAAAGGTGGACATAAAAAGCTTTTTCCAACGAAAAGCGTAAGTCACATAGACTCATTCAGTTGCAAACTTGAGTTCATGTTTAAAATGCTGCTATTGCTAGCATTTTTCACCGCTTTTACGGTCAGTCTAACATTAAAGCAGACTGATATAGTCTTTGAACAATATTCCCTGAAAACTAACTGCAGAATAAACACCTACATGTAAACGTATATGACCCTGCCAGTTCTCCTAATCTCTTAGAGTAACATCTTCAATTTCGGCTGAAGCAATTTGTCAGAAAAACTACAGCCTGTGCTCCATCTTTTAATAATACTATGAGACATATTTAATTTGTATGAAAAATAAACTTTATTATTCTCTCTCTTTATCAGTTAAATAACATTTTTTTTTTATTTAGTCATTTAGCAGATGCTTTTATCCAAAGCGACTTACAAATGAGGACAAGGAAGCAACTTGCACAAGTACAAGAGCAACAATGTATAAGTGCTGTAGGCAAGTTTCAGGTCTGTAAAGTCTAAGAAGTGAAGCATTAGTAATTTTTTTTTTGAGTACAGTTAGTGGTATATCCAGAGAGGCAATTGGAGACATTATTTTAACATGACACTTTCAGGCCTGTAGCCAGCTTATTGAAAGGAGGGGTTGTTTGTTTTCTGAAAAACTGAACTTTTTTTGCAGTTATTCACCTGACTAATTATTTATTCTGTTTAATTGAGGTATAAATATTACATTTTAGTGACATTTTAAAAACTAATATTTGCAGGATAATCTTGTTGGATAGTTATTATAACTACACGTTTTGATGTACCAAAACTATTTCCTACCATTTTGTCAAACTGTTTTATTTACATATGCGCATTTAATCTGTAAGTTTTACTACAGTTTTATAAATAATAAAAATACTATAAATTAGAAATTTAATTAAAAATTTAAATTCTTAGAATAAAGAAATGAAAAGTTCAGATGCCAAAACCTCTAAATAGCATGTAAAATGAGCATTTTCTCTGCCTTATTTATGTTCAGGTATTTCACTTTAAAGGCAATGAAAATAACGTAATTGGCACTATGAAAGTAAAATTACTCCACACACGAGTTGGAGAAAAATGCATTTAGCAGTTTTTGCATCTAAACTCAAATATTCAAATATGAAAATAGGCTTATTTTTAAAATACAATTTTTTAATCATGATTTTCTTGGGAAATCTGTTAAAACTTAATTAAAATTAAAAACTGAAGCCTTTAGGCAAATAAACTGAGCAGTGCTTTAAACCTTTCTCAGTGAGAATTTGGCCATTTAAATAATAAGATAAATTCAAACATAACAATAATAATCCAACTTTTGGTCTTTCAAACCACCTGACCCCCCTTGGCTATGCGCCTGAGTATTTAATTTAACTTAATAAATTGTATGAAGAGAGGATTACTTAGTAATATAATTTGACAGCAGTTAAATAATTAATAGCAATGTATAAAATTTATAATATATAAAAAAATGATGAGGGGATGAGGGGGGATTGTATTCACTCGTCACTAGTCCTCACCAAGGTCAAGTGCAAACCTTCGTTCTTGTACCAGAGAGATTCCTACCGCATCAGCAACAAAACAGCCGCTGTCTTTAAAGAGCCATGACACCCCCCCACATTCGGTTAAAGTCTACTTCAGAATTTTTTCAAAAGATCAGTGGTGTAGCGGACGGGCCCGTGATTAGGGGGCCCCGCGTCGTCACCATTTTTAATAATTGAAAATCCGGCAACCGCAATAATCAAACTGTTGGGAACAACTGTGGTCGGAACCAAAGTTCACAGGTCTGTGTTCTCTGAACACCTCTCAAGTGGTGGACTACTTCATTCTGATTGCTTGCCGCCAATGTTGCCAACTTAGCGACTTTGTCACTAGATTTAGCGACTTTTCAGACCCCCCTAGCGACAAATCTAGCGACTTTTTTGTGTTATTGGAGATTTTTTTTTGTAGACTGTCATTTGTCCATACTGTACCGTCCCTACTCTTCTCAACGAGCTGCGTGTGATGCCGCCGGCCCCTCCCCCGCCTCACAGCACTGACAGGCGGCCCAGTCAGTCCTCTACAGCAGCCTCTCCCACCTGCAGCCCGAGAGCAGATCACCCCTCTGCGTACCGACGACAAATGATTTAGCACAGGCAGTGTGAAGGTATTTCCCTTGTACAGTCTAACCAATGTACTTCTCCTTTATTTCAACAATTTAATTGGACCGTTTATTCTTTTCTTGTTCACAATCACGGATATTTTTGAAGTTTCTGAACATCTCTTTTATTATTTATTACATATGAGAGATTACTGCACATTCACTACACATCTATAATGACATACTGTATTCAAACAGCAATAAATTTAGTTAAACAAACATGCTTATATAAAGTGTAGTGCAATTATAAATACCCCTTTAGTAACCATAGACTGTTAAACAAACAGAAACGGTAGAACGTGATGACGTCAGTGATATGCAAATTGACGTATCCCCCCCCTCCCCTACTTCATCAGGGGGCCCCGTCAGCGATCCCTGCAGGGGGGCCTCCGCATTTTGCGCTACGCCACTGCAAAAGATGCATGATTAATGGGCGTGGAGCTCCGCGAGCATCGGGCAGAAGTGGGCGTAGCCAGCAGGGGAGAACGTGAGCGAACAACTGTTGTTGTCAGTTAGCTCACAAAATGAGACAAACCGTGAGGAGACGCATGAGTTTATAGTTTACAAAGTTAAAATGCAAAGAAATGAACAGTGATTTAATGCCCTGCTACATTTGTTATTCGTCATTTCATATACACATAACCACAATTTATATCATTATAAAGATAATCGTGTTCATGTAAACACTATAAATGAGGATTCTCCCTCAATCCCCGTATTCAGCAGACTCAGTGCAGCAGGTCACCTGACTCGTCTATTTTAACCATTAGTCCTGCTGGTAATCTGGAGGATTTAGGCGAACACAGCAGCACAGTGATGTGTCTGAATGTGAACGAACTCCTGATAAAACACAGCGTCCGCCATTCTCTAATTCTCGTGCTGCTCTCCCGACAAAAATGCTAGCAGCACACACAGCTTTGCTGTATGATCGGCCCTGTCAAGATCGCGGGAGAAAACATGCAACAAACCCTGTGGATGATGGAAACAAACGCATGTGAGCCTTCATGAACGGCTAAATACTGTGTGCCCGTGCCGTGGGTCCGTCCGTGTCTCACAGCTCGGGCTTGACACTGGCAGGTCTCATGAATAATTAAGCAGCCGGCTCTTCTCATAGGATAAGAAAACTCCGCTATGAATAATAATGAGAAACCGACGCGTCATCATTGCACTTGCAGTTTTGCGCTACGTCGCCGATTTTGATCCCGCCCCAAAAATCATTTTAAACCCGGAAGCTGAAATTAGCTGACAAAAGCTCAAAATTATCCAGTTTTCCCCACAATTAAAGCTGACAGGTGCTAACATTGTCTTAACTGATGCTCAACACACACACATCTGTTAATATTAAAAAAAAAGTTCTCCAGGGTGTCCTGAACCTTTAAATAAAGAAACATGCTGAATCACATTAGCACTTCATGGTTCATCTTTGACTCAAAAACTGGCTCTACTCTCCTCCACAGCGGTGACACAGAAGAATTTTTCTTCAGGTTTTACAGTAAAATGTCATGTCTGCTGTAGTGCCATCTTGTGGTTTTCCGGACACTAGTTATTTTTTGGTTTGTTCCTGTTTTGTAGATCACGTGATCACTAGTTGTTTCCAGTTGTCTGTCATTGTCTAATTATTGTTGTTGTCTTTATAAGCTTTGTTATGTTGTGTTTTAGTTTGCCTTTGAATTTTTGCTGTTTGCTCATGCACTCCGTTCACCCGATTCAGGTTTGTTTTGTCCGGCTCTAATCTGGTCCTAGTCTGCTCACTGACTCATCA
This sequence comes from Danio rerio, assembly GCF_052040795.2. Lineage (NCBI taxonomy): Eukaryota > Metazoa > Chordata > Actinopteri > Cypriniformes > Danionidae > Danio > Danio rerio. The sequence goes on from NC_141023.1 coordinate 3,822,925, forward strand.
TTTTGGCTTGTTTGTTTGTTCACTTTTGTTTATTGGGTTGTACTTTTGTCTCTGTTCGATTTTTTTTTTAACCTGGCCTGTCCCCTTATTTTTTATTAAAACTTCTATTGCTGCACTTGGATATCTCTTGTATTTTTGTAAGCCCATCGTGGCGGTAAAATACAGTTTTTTTTTTCATTGATTTAACGGTAAACTACTGGCAGCTGTGATTGCCAGCAATTTACTGTTTTTTTTTATCCCTTTAAAACTCAGAGCAAATACCTCAGATGAATTAATTAAACGACTAATTAAATGATAATCGAAGATTAGCGATAAACAATTGAAGAAATACTGAAGGGAAAAAACAAGAACAGAACATACAAAAAGCTATAACTTCAATCACAGCTTTGTAATGAGAAAACCTGAAAGTTAACAAATCATGAAATCATTTAAATTATCAGCAGATGATTAAACAACTCAACAAACATCCTCACCAGCTACACTTTTACGTCACCATCATGGAGAACAGAGTTTGCTTTAGTTAGACTCCTAGCCCTAAGACTTTTGACATTCATTTATTTGGGCAGCTGCAATTTTCAAGAACTTTGTTTTTAGAATATCTTGGACATAAACACTTTGCTCTATGGTTTAAGTAATACTCAAGAGACATCAAGAATCACTGTATGAACCTCAACAATGGTGGCAATTAACAAAATGATCAGTTTAACTCTCAAACATCACAAACTGGCTACTAACAGGCTACTGAAAGTCTAAACATAAACAACAGCAGAATTAAACACAAATAAAGAAAACTGTAAGACCATTATGTTACATAATTGATTCATACTGCAATGCATGCATGGGTTGTTTATTGTTCCTCTGCTGAGACTGAAGGTGTTTTATTTTACTTGATTTATGTTGTAACTTAAGTCATTCTTTGTGTTTCTCTTTCTTTCAGTTATTATTCTGTTCATTAGTGTCTGAATTCACTTATTCGTTCATTAACACTGTCAACTATATATATATATATATATATATATATATATATATATATATATATATATACTCTTTTGGTTTTATTGTGTAGGAGTCGAAACTAACAGCATGGTTGAAGGTTTAATGCATGTAAGCCTTTTCTAGTGCTTCTGAAAATAATTTTATTATTTATTAGAATTTGTTTTTATTAGTTTTTTAGCTCCAAATTAAATCTGACTCCAATTTCAATGATCCTAAAATTTAGATTGTATTTTTAATTGTAAGAACGGGTCACATTCATCATTTATGATTTAATTTAGAGTTTTGATATTTTCTGGGGTTCGATATTCTAATTGTACGTTCATTAGGGAACAACATCGCTCAGAGTTCCACACCCCGGGTTTGCGCATCTTCTCACGGACAATATGTCGACACTCTGAAAATATTCAGAGGATGCAGAATTAACTATATTTGAATAAGCTGGTCGCATTAACGCTTACCTAGTCTTAAAAAAACAGATCCTTAGCCAAGCCCATACAACTTGCTATTTCCAGTGGTTAAATGATTAAAAGGTCTGCATGTTATAGGCTCTCTATGGCTACGTATAATCAAATGTGCCTATTAATCAATTCAATTATGCCACAATAAAGGTAATGAAGACTCCTTTAATCTACTGGATACAATGAATTCGCAAAACTCCAGAATTAATCAAAACTTAACATTTTATTTGTCAGGTAAAATTGTATTCTGCCAATTACATAATAAATCATCAGGAAGCCAATTCAGAGATGAGACTAACAATACAACATCCATTAATTAAAGATAAATCAAAGAGTTAAGAGATGCATACTGTGTTCTGAGTTGTTGCTAAGGTGTTGCTAGGCGGTTGCTAGGCTGTTCTAAGTGGTTGCTAAGATTTTCTGACTGGTTGCTAGGTGGTTGCAAAGGTGTTGCTAGATGGCTCAAGGGTGTTCTGACTGTTTGCTAGGTGGTTGCTAAGGACTTGCTAGGTGGTTGCTAGGGTGTTCTGAGTCGTTGCTAAGGTGTTGCTAGGCGGTCACTAGGCTGTTCTAAATGGTTGCTAAGATTTTCTGACTGGTTGCTAGGTGGTTGCAAAGGTGTTGCTAGGTGGCTGCGAGGGTGTTCTGAGTGGTTCCTAAGGTGTTGCTAGGTGGTTGCTAGGGTGTTCTGAGTGGTTGCTAAGAGTTTTAAGTGGTTGCTAAGGTGTTGCTAAGGTTTTCTTGGTGGTTGCTAAGATGTTGCTAAGTGGTTGCAAGGGTGTTCAGAGTGGTTGCTAGGGTGTTCTGACTGGTAGCTAAGGTGTTGCTAGGTGGTTGCTAGGGTGTTCTAAGTGGTTGTTAGTTTCTAAGGTGTTGCTAGGTGGTTGTTGGTGTTTGAGTGGTTGCTAATGTGTTGCTTGGCGGTTGCTAAGGTGTTCTGAGTGGTTGTTAGTCGGTTGCTAACATAAATTAGTATGGTTTTAGTATGAATTAGCATTATGCTAGCATGTTTCCAGCATAAATTGGCATGTTGTTTATCATATATGCCTTCATCATGAGGAGGATGAGTAGATTCCCCCCAGTGTGTGTACAGTGCTTTGAGTGCCTAGAAAAGCGCTATATAAATTAAAGGAATTATTATTATTATTATTATTATTACAGTTGTAGAAAGGAAATGAGGACATATATAGTGACTTGGGATCCTTTGATTGGAGGAGAGTGATTAGCTGGGCCATCTGGGTCAATCATGAGCACGTGCTCCTCTCTTAATTAGTTTAAATTAAACTTCACCTAATGAACTTACAAAAGATTAAATAAAATAAGTTAAATATGATTTTTTTTTTTTTTTTTTTTTTGCTATCTACCACAAAAAGTAACTACTGACAATCATTGGGACTTTAATGGCATATTCCAAATCCAGCCTACAAGCTAATTTCTCTGTGTCTGCATTTTAATCTCACCACGTAACACATTTACAGAGGGATGAAACGGATTAGATTAGATATCTTTTATTCGCTCAAATAGATTGTCCGCATTAAAAGGTTTGAACGCATTTCGAAAAAAAACGAGAGTCATAAAATATTCACCGCATGCATAATGGCTAATCCTAGTTTGCATATCTCACATCAGAGGCGTTTTCAGACTGCGGGGATTCATCTCCACTCGTAATACTCTGCACGGCTTCTTGTTTTTTTAAAGGTAATGAAGACTCCTTTAATCTACTAGATACAATGAATTCGCAAAACTCCAGAATTAATCAAAACTTATCATTTTATTTGTCAGGTAAAATTTTATTCTGCCAATTACATAATAAATCATCAGGAAGCCAATTCAGAGATGAGACTAACAATACAACATCCATTAATCAAAGATAAATCAAAGAATTAGAGATGCATACCTGACCAGAGAAATACATTGCAGCATAAGTCTCAGAGATGCTGCAATGGGGTGTCTTTTTACAAGATCTCCCCCCGTCCTAAAGCACATCTTTACCTTATATACTCAAGTCAAAACAAACAGCCATAAATTCAAGACAATAGAAGTGTCACAGAAACCCTGACCTGGTCAATTTGAGGACTTAACCATCTCTGAGGAGGGAGAGCATCTTATCAAGATCTTATAGAAGTCAAAAACCAAATCAACATATACCAGTAAAATATTACTGTAAAATTAAGACCACTTTACCAATCACACAGAGACATTTAAAATGATACCAAACATGCTGCAAGATACACCATGTTAAAACCTTGAACATGTTATGTGAAATGTGCTCTAATCAGAAGGTAACATAAGGGTCAAGAAGGGGGGCTTGAGGTGAAAGAAGGGTGACTTTCTCGCATTACCCCCTGCTATAGTGTAGCTCTGTTTTTCCAGCCTGTGTGCATTGTCAACAGTGATTTGAATAGAACAGTGGAACAGTTGGGTTCTTCATCACTTCTCAGATTAGAAAATGCATTGGAGCATTGCATCTTGTCTCATGAAATTCCATAACAGTTCTCAGGGTCTGATATTTTGGATCCTTACAATTGTAAAACTTATTAATTATGTAGTATACTTAAATTTTTACTACAGTAAATTTTTTTGCAGCTTAATATACGTTATAGTTGTTTAAAACTACAGTATTGGGTCATTTGTTAATATTAAATTATATTCTGTTATGATTGCAACTACATAATTACCACAAATGATTAATTAAAGTTTTTTTATTACTATAGTAAGTTTTAAAAACAAACAAAAAAAGTTACTATGTCATTTTTCATGTGGGTTGTAATGATCAATCACTAAATAAGCACTGTGGTGTTACTGCTTGAGTTGCAGTTCCTCAGTCTAACCATTAGAGGTAACACTACATGCAGACACCATATCCAGAAACTATAACAACACTACATGCAGACACTCTTTGACGACTACATGAAATCACTATATGAATACTTTAAACTGAGTATTGCAAAGTAAACTTCAAATAAATTAAATGACTTAATAAAAAATATATTTTTACACAGCTTAGTTAAGATATTTTGACTTAATTTAATACATGACATTTACTCAAGAGCATGACTGTGACAATAAATTTGACGAGAACTGTTGCACAAATGTTTACCTGCAAAAATGTTGTCAGACCAGACAAACAGAAACAGGATTTTAAATTTTTCTTCTGCAAATTTCTTCCTACTTCCTTGTTGGCTTTAATAAAGAAACACCCATTCTGACTACAAGAGGTATAGAAACAAGTATAAACATGTTGACATATGAGTTTATGATGGTTTTTACACAAATGCGTTACATTTAAGTGTAAGCATTATTTCTGTAACGACGGGGAGATGACACTCACAACAGAAGGTAGGATCCAAATGCAGGTTTTAATCATTGTCAGGTAAGCATTGGTCAACAGGTATAAACAGATATATTCAGGCAGTCCAGAATCATAATCAGTACACAGGCGAGAGGTCAAAAAGGCAGGCGGCAGGCGGGGAGGGAGAACAAGAGTACAAAGCTAAGTCGAAAAACACAGGAAAACAAAACAGGATTAACGCGTTGTAATGTCATCTAAACAGTGAACAAGACTCTGCAAACTGAAGGGATGAATTTGTGGCTTAAATAGTGTGTGTTAGTCAGTCTCTGAAAGTCCTCAGGTGTGCGAATGTAATCAAGCTAGATGAGTGAGCAGGCGTGAGTGTCTGGGAGAAGTGCATGTATGCATATGCAGTCCAGAAGAATGCGGATTTGTAGTCCTGTGTGTGTGTGAGTGTTTACCAGTGACATCTGGTGGTTAGATCTCGCTGGTGATCATGACAGAGCCCCCCCTCTAAGGAGCAGATTTCCAGACGCTCCTAAAATAGTTCAGGCGGGAGGTTGAGCGTAGGCGGAACAGGGGGAGGGATGGAGGGCCAGGACCATGCAGCTGGGGCATAACTGGGGCGAGGAGCTGCAGAAGACCCGAAGCGTGGAGCTGCGGAGGGCCTGGAGCATGGAGCTGTTGAGGGCCTGGAGCATGGAGCTGCGGAGGGCCTGGAGCGTGGAGCTGCGGAGGGCCTGGAGCGTGGAGCTGCGGAGGGCCTGGAGCGTGGAGTTGCAGAGGGCCTGGAGCGTGGAGCTGCGGAGGGCCTGGAGCGTGGAGCTGCGGAGGGCCTGGAGCGTGGAGTTGCAGAGGGCCTGGAGCGTGGAGCTGCGGAGGGCCTGGAGCGTGGAGCTGCGGAGGGCCTGGAGCGTGGAGTTGCAGAGGGCCTGGAGCGTGGAGCTGCGGAGGGCCTGGAGCGTGGAGCTGCGGAGGGCCTGGAGCGTGGAGTTGCGGAGGGCCTGGAGCGTGGAGCTGCGGAGGGCCTGGAGCGTGGAGCTGCGGAGGGCCTGGAGCGTGGAGCTGCGGAGGGCCTGGAGCGTGGAGCTGCGGAGGGCCTGGAGCGTGGAGCTGCGGAGGGCCTGGAGCGTGGAGCTGCGGTGGGCCTGGATCATGGAGCTGAGGTGGCCCAGGATCATGAGGCGGCGGCCATTCAGAAAGATCAGCAGGCGGCGGCGACCATTCAGGAGGCTCGAGTGGTGGCTGTGGCCATTCAGGAAGCGGCGTCGACTCTGGCTGCGGCGCTGGCTCTGGCGGCGGCAGTGGCAGCTCTGGAGGGTCTGGCAGCTCTGGAGGGTCTGGCAGCTCTGGAGGGCCTGGCGGCACTGGAGGGTCTGGCAGCTCTGGAGGGTCTGGCAGCTCTGGAGGGCCTGGCGGCACTGGAGGGTCTGGCAGCTCTGGAGGATCTGGCAGCTCTGGAGAGTCTGGCAGCACTGGAGGGTCTGGCAGCACTGGAGGGTCTGAGAGCTCTGGAGGATCTGGCAGCTCTGGAGAGTCTGGCAGCACTGGAGGGTCTGGCAGCACTGGAGGGTCTGAGAGCTCTGGAGGATCTGGCAGCTCTGGAGAGTCTGGCAGCACTGGAGGGTCTGGCAGCACTGGAGGGTCTGAGAGCTCTGGAGGATCTGGCAGCTCTGGAGAGTCTGGCAGCACTGGAGGGTCTGGCAGCACTGGAGGGTCTGAGAGCTCTGGAGGATCTGGCAGCTCTGGAGAGTCTGGCAGCACTGGAGGGTCTGGCAGCTCTGGAGAGTCTGGCAGCACTGGAGGGTCTGGCAGGACTGGAGGCGGCCATTTTGTGAACTGGCAGACAGGAGGCGGCCATCTTGTGAGCTGGAGGACTGAAGCAGCCATTTTGTGAACTGGAGGACTGTAGGCGGCCATCTTGTGAGCTGGAGGACTGAAGGTAGTCATTTTGGGAACTGGAGGACTGTAGGCGACCATCTTGCGAGCAGGCTGGGGTCTAGGCTGGTGAACAGGGGACAGGAGTACTGGAGATGCAAGCATAATAACAGTACTGGGTGGAGCAGCAAGCCCCATTGCCGGTGGGTCTTGCTGTCCTTTGTCTGTGTGTGTGTGAGTGTTTACCAGCGACATCTGGTGGTTAGATCTCGCTGGTGATCATGAGAATTTCAAGAGTTCTCACTTAGATATGCTTGGCATTAATAGCAGGTTTGGCATGCTGTCCCAGGAGAGAACCGAGTTCATAGATAATTAAGGCCAAGGCTCCCTATCATGTTTAATCTCTCTCTCTCTCTCTCTCTCTCTCTATATATATATATATATATATATATATATATACATATATATATTAAGGGTGGAGCCGAACCCGAATACGGTATTCGGAAAGGCTGTTTTTACGAATACTTGATTCGAACAAATACTTGAAAAATTATTTGTATTCGGGAGCAAGAAAAACACTATATCAAAAAGCAGCGTTTCCTCATGAGACCACAGTGCATGCCTGCGTGAGTGAGAGAGAGAGAGACGCTCAGTGTAAAACGCGTCAAAGCCAGAAACTGAAAGCGATACGTGACTTTTAAGGGGTTGCTTCATATGGATTTATTAATCATTCTTACTGTTCAGTGAATGCAAACTGCCGTAGTTTATTAAAGACGCAAACCCCTCACTGCACGACAGCTGCGCGCCTTCAGCAGACCTTCTCATTCCTGCAGCACGAGAGCTTTATGATTGTTTATGCGCGCCAAAAGTGGCGGATCTGTCCGGTAAAATATCTGACTGTGTGTCCCCGCATCCCTAAGGACTGTTTGGCGAAATATTTGACTGCATGTCACTGCATAACAAACGACTGAAAGGATATAACTAGAGAACTCTCCACTGTGCTACTGGGTGAGAGCGTATGGCAAGCCGTTTTAGCATTTAAACCTTGTTCAGACTATCCATAAATATATTTAGAGATATCTCTAATTATATTTTGACTTGTCATAATTATAATTCGACTAGTCAGATTGGAGATATCTGCAAATATATTATGACTGACTAGTCATATTCCTCCATTGACTTCCATTGAAAAATATTTGCAGATATCTCCAAATGAGTTTTCACTAGTCACAATTGTAATTAGAGATATCTCTAAATGAATTTTGACTAGTCAAAAATCCAATTCAAGATATCTACAACTGTAATTAGACTTTTAGTAAATTAATTAGAGATATCTTCAAATATATTTGTAAATATCTCTAAATATGATGAATTAAAGATATCTCTAAATGTATTATGACTAGTAAGAACTCAGAGATATCAATTACAATTGTTACTAGTCAAAATTCATCTGATTTCATACTAGTACAATTGTAATTGCAGATATGTCTAATTGTCATTCTGAGTAGTGGAATTATAATTATGACTAGTCAAAATATAATTAGAGATATCTCTAAATATATTTATGGAGTCAGAACAAAGATTTAAATGCTAAAAAGGCTTGCCATAGAGAGCGCTTCTCACTGAACAGAGCAGCAGCGATGACGTAAGCGTGCCGAGGCCCGATATGGTGTGAGCGCGGGCCGTCGGGGGAGACGGGAGGGGGGACAAGCAAAAAAAATACTTCACTGCATCACTATTTTTGTTAAATAGATTTTTGTACCTTAATTGGGTTCCAAAGGCAGTTTATAAACTTGTAGCGGAGTTGAAGTGGAGTTTGATCGGGATATTCTATTACGCTGCATTATTGACGTCTGCAACCGGGTGCTCTGTTTACGCAAGGTTAGCTCTGTTAGCGCGGTAATTTAGACAATAGACTGTTGATAGAGTAACGTTAACGTTCTTTTGTAAAGGTTAAAACGATGCTTTTGCAGTTGTGTCGAATAGTATCCACTTATGGGAGTTATATGGTACGTCTAAATTACTGTCTTTTGCAGACAGCAAGATATATGATATAGGCTAGTTAACCTTAGCATAGCTTCCTGTCACTTTTTAATAACTTTAAACTCCTCAAATACATTTGGGCACCCAGAAAAAGAGTGAAAAAGAGTGCTAATGAGCCATTTCTTGGTCCTCCACCAGTCAAAAGAAAAAAAAAACCTTCAGGTTCTGTGTGGAAGCATTTTACAGTCAGTGGTGCTGCAGATAAAACAAACTGATACTGTATAATGTGTGCAAAAGTGAAATCAGCAGAGGCAGAGATATTAAACATCTGTCAACATCTTCTATCCATAATCATTCATTCAATTCTCTTCGGTTAAATCCCTTTATCAATCTGGGGTTGCCACAGTGGAATGAACCACCAATTTATCCAGCATATGTTTTACGCAGTGGCTGCCCTTCCAGCTGCAACCCAGCACTAGGAAACATCCATACACTCTCTTTCACACACATATAATAGGGACAATTTAGCTTACCCAATTCACCTATATTGCATGTGTTTGGACTGTGGTGGAAACCGGAGCACCCGGAGGAAACCCACGCCAACATGGGGAGAACCCAGTCGGGGCTCGAACCAGCAACCTTCTTGCTGTCAGGCGACAGTGCAACTCACTGTGCCACCGCGCAACCTTCTATGTAGTGTATTATCACATGCACTAAAAGCATCCTCTCCTGATACTGTCTGTGAACCCCCACAAGCATCAATCCCCTCAATCAGCACAGCTATGTTCTGCTAAATCCTCCACAAGCACCAAACCATCAACACAGCCACATTCTGCCCCAGCAAGTCAGTTTCAAACATTAAAAAAAACTAACAAACAAACTTTGTGTCTTTTTTGTGGCAGGCAGATGATAATAGCAGGGCTGTATCTTTTAGTATTATATAGAATACTTTTGTTCTGCCAGATCTCCCAGGCAGGGGTTTATTTAGATTTATTTAGTTAATATTAGTTTTTGGAATTCTGTGCATTGGAAAGAAGTTCTTTCAGAAGATGAACAGTTTTTTTGAAGTATTAATTGTTTTCATTCTGTCTATTCAGTGTCCTTCAACAAGAACGGTGGTGGTGGGGTTCATAATATTCACAATGGTATTTTATTAGTTGTTGGTTTAACCATGGGTGAGATAATGGCTTCTATGTTATTTTCTTTTCAATGACATTTCTTATCACATGTTCAAAAACAACAACCAATATTGCATATCTATAATTTATATAATGGGTATAATTAAACAATACTTTCACTATAACGTAAATTAGAAGTGTAATATTTTGAATTTTACTCGAATACAAATACAAATACTTTTCCCCCTCAACAAATACAAATACCGGCTGCTCCGCACATCCCTAATATATATATATATATATATATATATATATATATATATATATATAGAGAGAGAGAGAGAGAGAGAGAGAGAGAGAGAGAGAGAGAGAGAGAGAGAGAGAGTGAGAGATATAACATGGCATCAAGGGTACAGTCTGTATTTGTGGATATGTAGCCTTTGCGGAGAGTGAAGATTTGGAGAGGATGTTTTGTGTGATGCGAAGCCTAAAATCTGGGGAGGAGGGATTGGCTTTGAGATGATAGCCATGTAGTCATTTAGCCCTCGCCTCCTTATGGGGAAATAGTAAACAGAAGACGTCGGTAAATCTAGAAAACGCTATGTGAAATTCTGCTAATGAGAGAGTGCGAGTTTGATTGGTGGTTGAAGATTTAAGGGTAAGAGTAAACTCTCCGCAATCCACCTGTTGTTCTGCCGTAGGGGGTGTAATTGGTAAAAGAAGTGTGGTGAGATCGATGTTGGCATCTGATAATATGAGGTTTGAGACATGAATTTGATGACAAGACTCGACTTGACAAAATATAAAGACTTGCAACTCGACTTGGACTTGAACATAAATGACTCAGACTTTCACTTGGACTTGCACCTATTGACTTGTAAAGACTTGCTACTTCCCATAAAAAGCTCAAAAATAAAAAGTATGTTGATACAGAACGCTCTATCTCCGTTTTATGTCTGTGTGTTTGTGTGTGACAGTGAGCATGCGCACATACTTTCGACCACTGGCGCTTTGTGGCGAACTTCTGTGTTTTTGCACCAGCGGGAAATTTGAAGATCTAGGAAAGGAATTCAGACTCAGAGAATGAAATAAACACATTCACGCTCAGCTCATTTTGTTTTATTTAGTGGATTTACAACATCTGTCAAAGGTAAGAGACTTTACTACTCGCAATGTGTTACTGTTGTGCAAAAGCATTGTTTTACTGTTGTGCAAAAACCAATATTGACCTATAAACTAGTTTTTTAAACCAAATTTACCCTCTCGTGATGTATTTAGGGGGTGCTTGACATTGCACTGAAAGCCACACACAACTCTTACCATGAGATGTTTTCTACTGCGTGCGTCCGGACATGGGCAAGCGAATTGCTCCGCTTGAGGGCAAATTGTCATTCTTACATTAGAAATAACAAACTTGCAAGCGGAAAAGACGTGATATGGGAACGGCGGCTGCAGACGGCGGTGTGCATGCAAATTAACCTTGGTGTAAATACTTGGAACTTTAAACTACTGCACAGTTGGCAACTTGTCATAACTTTTCTGTGCAACAGAAATGCGGCTTAGAGAAGCCTTCACGATTAATTAACTGTGACGAATTAAAGCGCAGTTAATAGTGAAATCAGCTAATTGATGCATCCCTATTAATGATTACAGTGCATTGTACAAAAGGCATTTTCTACAAAACATATTTAAATGTTTTCAGCTGTCCGCACCACTCACTTATGGTAACTCACTAAGACGAAAAACACTTCATAGCTATAGCGGCAGTTTTTCGACTGAACTAAATTTATTTTTATGTCTTGGTCACACTATTTGGAGGGCCAGAACAAATTGTCTCGGGGGCCGGGTTCGGCCCGCGGGCCACCAATTAAATAACCCTGGACTACAGTCTCGCATTTTCTCAGCACCGAAATAATTAAAATGGTTTATTTATGTTTACTTAGGTACACATATGTTTATTGGAAATGGCCAATTTATCTTTATTAACTTCACATGTATGTTTATTTTCAAAATGTAGGATTTTATGTGTTCCCCAGTTTGGGCTACCAGCAGCTGTGAGATTTATGAGTAATCTTTTTTAATACAATACACTAAGAACTAGTGTACTTTTCTTGGCTTTTAAGTAAAACAAAATGAGTATTGCAATAAATCGTTTTTATCTTTTTCTCCTTAAGCTTTTACTGTTCCTATTGCCTATAGAATAAAAAAAGCCATGAGAACCGAACCGAAAACTGTGTTAAAAAACTGAGGTATGTATTGAACCGTGGGCTAACTGTGTTGTCTGCTGGGTAGTTGTGCTGGTTTACCAACACTTGTTTGGGTTTGTAATTTCGTTGCATCTTCATAAGGGTGGCATTGTTTTAATTGATGAAACAGGTTTGTGGTTTTGCCTGCTTTTAATGACACGAGTCGTCTGCGCAGTTTGCAGCGCACATTGCTGTTTTGTGTCGAACTGCAAGAAACTAAGTAGCTCAAAACTACTGAAGTTATTTTTTTCTTACTCCAAGTGCAACAGACACTGTATGACTGTAAACTTGTATTTTGCGTGCAGCACTCTGAAGGGCAGGCTGCAAAATGCCTAGTGCGTAAATATTGTCGAGCATTATTATCGTCATTATCGGAAATTTATTTATCGATATCGAATTATCGCCCAGTCCTAATATATATATATTAGGGCTAATATATATATATATATATATATATATATATATATATATATATATATATATATATATATATATATATATATATTAGTGCTGTCAAAATTAACGCGTTAACGAATGCGATTAATTTGAAAAAATTAGCGCGTTAAAAAAATTAACGCAATTAACACAGTTTTTTTTTTTCCTGTTGTGGCCAGGGGCAGACGCCAGGCAGTTTTTCACAGTTTCGACATACTTTTTGAGCCGGGCTGATGATCTTCTTATGATCTGATCGGCCCATAAAACACTCAGCAGACTGTCATGTTTTTCTGCCATAGTGATTGACGGTGCTGTGTGAGCTGTCACGCTCTGAAAGTAAGATGTTTCTTTTCCGGACAGAGCAGCCGTATGACATAATCTGCAGCCCATTGGATCTTTACTTTATTGACATTGGGCTGACCCAATCACAAACTTCCATGTTAGGCTCTGTGTAACGTAGGTGTGTATCTGTCAAAATAGCTGAGAGTCACGCCTGTTTCTCACGCGCAGGTCCGCGCCGCGGGAGAGCAGGCTTTTGCGTCTGCACTCTGCAGCGGGGCACAGATCAATATATTCCTGTCTATTCTATCTAGTTACCTATCTGTCCATATAAATATAAATTTTTTTAATCTGCACCACGGCCCACAGCAACTTCTTCCTATAATGCTGTTTCCTTAACCTGCAAGTTGTTATTTTACAAATTATAAAGAATGTCTGCTTCTCAAGCCCAAAGAGGAGTGTCAATTCATGTATTTTAAGATGCACTCGGTCAAAAGAGAATCGCATGAGATATCATGACAGTGTTTTTGATCATCAGCATGATGCAGGCTTATAGTGACAATAATATTTATACAATATGGTTAATATAATGATATTTATACATGACCAAACTAGTGTGCAACTTAAGCAACTTTTTTTTACATTAAGTTTTGTAGTTCGGGCAGAAACAAATATTTGTTGCATTTTTTAATTGTTTAAATTCATTTGATTGACAATGTAAAAGCTGTTAGCTACGTTTGATGTTTCATTGTTTAGTTAAACATTCTTTTAGGGTTACTGACACATATTAATCAATATTAACTGTGTGCGTCAGCAGGCAGTTTTTGTTATGCTTATTATTTTCTAGGCTCCCTCAAAACACATAGGCACCCACATTTCCAGTGTGGATTATAATTTTATTTCAATAAAAAAAATGTAGTTTTTTAATTAGTCAACTATGGTATTTCCTACATATGGCTTTTGTGCTTTTATAGAAGGGGCGTTGGTAAACATATTCAAGGGCATGCACAGATTTTCAATACTTTATTATTATTATTATAATTTTTCATATCTGCAATTCCTGTATTTTGGCATTTTTTTTGCAGTCCACTTAGAATCCATCATGGAATTCAATGTTTTCTTTATTGGCATTGATTGTTTTGAAATTCAAATGGCATTAACATGCCTGTGTTTTTATTTCTGTAATAAATATGGCTGTCAGGCCAGGATCTTTATGGTTTATTGTGGGTATATTGTTTACATACAGAAATCTGTGTTACAAGTTAAACAAAGTTCTAATAATGAATTATATTTTGGCAGGGCTCGAAATTGCAACTATTTTGGTCGCATATGCGCTCGAAAATTAATCTATGCGACCTCATAATATATTTGAGAGCATTAGTGCGACTGCAGATAATGGTTGTAGTGCGACCTGTTTTGATTTTTTGTAAAAACGTGCTAAATCGCTCTTTCCTGCCACTATATTGGTTCATATTAGCTGTCAATCACTCAAGGTATTCCGCTGTCAGATGACAGGGAAGGAGCTTTTATGACCACGGGAAATGCAAACGGCTGAAGAGTGAAAACTTAAAGCACACAGGTTTGCAAACCCCACCCAAAGTTGAGGGCGCAGATGAAAGCGATCATGACATGTGGTGAATATTGATCCGCCAGCTGAGATCAATCAAGTACGTGCTTTTTGGAGAAGGCGACCGAATCTCGATGCGTTGCATTCACTGCGTGTTCAGCGCAAATGTCCGCTAAAAGTCAAATCTAATACTGTATCATCGCCAAAGAAGCTCGCCTTTACTAAGTTTACACTGAAACTGCGGCTCATAACAAACAGCGGTATTGCGCCGATGGTCATCGCAAGAATCCTGCTCAACCTGCTCATAAATTGGGTCGGCTGACTTGCCTGCTTTCCACTAACACAGAAAAATTAAAATCAGCTCAGACTGAACAGTTAAATTGACACAAACTGAAACCAAAACTTTTAAAGAGTGATTTAGTCTATTCTTTCTTGAGGTGTATATTATAATTTTTTTATTTAGTTACTGATGACTGTTTTGCAGCTTTCAGCTTTGAATTTAATGATTTATTATAATCTTTTGTTTGTTTTGTAGCAGAAATATTATTTATTAAACTGACATGCATATAAAAACAGCAGTACAAAATAAATATTTCTTACTGCAATGCTTCATTTTTGTTTGATGCAAACCATTTTTTTTTCATAAAGTAACAGACTTTTTATAGCAGATAACTTTTATTCAAGCAGATTCAAGGCAGCATGATGATGACAAATGTAATTCATTGTTACTATTATTGTCATTTTCATCATCATTAATGTTTTATAATTATTCGACATTCATTTTGGAATTATTGCACACAAATATCAATGTCATCTCAGCATTAGTTAGATAGTTGTTTCTGTTTTTTGTTAGTCCTAATTGATGTTGTTTTAAAACACAATAAATCCCTTAAAATATAATTTGCAGCGGTGCTCAATCATTTTTTAATGGGTGCTCCTAACTTTTTCTGGTGCTCCAAAATTTTTGAAGTTGGGAGCATTGGTGCTACCAAGTAAAAAAGTTCATTTTGAGCCCTGTTTTGGATTTAAATAGTTTTTGGCTTGCGTTTACATTAATATTACATTTGAATAGGCAAAATTACAAGTTTCAGTCTTTTAAATGCAATTAATCGCGATAATTTTTTTAAAAAGTGCGATTAATTAGTGCATTTTTTTAATCGATTGACAGCACTAATATATATATATATATATATATATATATATATATATATATATATATATATATATAATTATTTTTTAATTACTCTGTTTCTGTTTGCAGATATATTTATACGCTTGTTTCTGTTTGCAGATATATTTGTACGCTAGTTACTTTGTAACTCATTACAATCATCACTATGTGTGTGTGATTTATATTAAGACCATTTAATAAATTAACTTGCCTTAAAAATGAAATGAAATAAACAATAATAATAATAAAGTTCCTCTTCGGATGGGAAACTTCAATGCTATAAGTGGATTTAATCCACGTATGGGGATTTCGTTTAGAAAGCCAATCATCTGAAAGAGTATGTGAATGGGCCAATGAAATGCCAAATGAATTGGCAGCATCACCTTGCACACCTGATGCTTGTTGCAATCAATTTAGCATTTAAGAACAGGGAAAGCAAGAAGACACTAACTTTTTCACTTCAGAGACTTCTACAGCTTTCTGAGAGAGTCGATGAGGATTCCTGCTGCTGAAATCCAGCGATTTTGAGTGAACAAGAGCTGTCTCACAGTCTAGAGTGTGTACACGCGGCAGCAGATGGTCGAGCTGGGCTTCTCCCTTGCCTGGCGTTCTTTGGGTCTGGTCCTCCAGAGTGGTTCATATACAGTTGCAAATTTCACTAAAAGAGCAACAAAGTCATGCAGCGCGCCCTTTTTAGGATGGCGCTCCAACCGTGCGTTTCTGGATGCAGTGGTTTCCTGTCCCCGGATGATGGGCATGAGCACTGCGTTGCATGTCTGGGGGTCCAGCATGTTAATGCGGTACTCGCAGACAGTTCATGTCGTCATTGCAATGTCCTGTCTGTTGCGCAGTTAAGATCGCGGCTAGCCCTTGCAAAAGAGCGAACAACCCTAGCTGTCCCCTGCACTGCAGCGGGCACTCGGGCAGGTCTGAGGGTTCCAGTGGGAGATTATCCATCGCCTCCAGGGCCGCGGATCTCCCGCTCCTCCAAGCGCTCCTCCAGCTTCGAGCTGAGGAAGCGATCCGTCTAACCAGATGGTAGCCCTTACGTTCGATGACACCCGGGATCAGACGTCCAATGTTGCATCGGAGAATGGGCTTTCATTGTCCGACGAGGATCCAGACCCGCTCACCCCCTCCTGGTGTGTGAGCGCTGTAATGACGGATCCTGAAACGGACCTGTTAGCCGTGCTTTCCCGGGCTGCTTCGGCCGTGGGTTTGGAGATGGTTTATCCCCCAGCTGTACGGCCGGATTGACTAGATGGGTGCTACATAGTGGAATAGAGGGCCAAGCATTCGAAGCCTATCATCCCTTTCTTCCCAGAGGTGCACAGTAGGCTCGCACAGTCTTGGAGGGCACCTTTTTCTGCTTGTGCTGCGTGTCCCTCCGCCCTCACCACTCTTGACGATGGACCAGCCAGGGGGTATGGAGCCATTCCTCAGGTCGAGCATGCCATTGCGAACAATCTTTGACCGCGAGGAGCCTCTTCTTGGCGGGGTCTGCCTCGTCTCCCGTCCAAAGCCTGTATGTTATCTGCCTCCCTTGGAAACGCTTACAAGGCTGTGGGCCAGACTACTTCCGCCTTGCACGCTATGGCCACCTACCAGCGCTTCAAAGCGCAGGCGCTGGCCCAGCTGCACGAAGGTGGGTCCAACCCAGGCTTGTTACATGAGCTACGCACAGCAACCAACTATGCTCTTTGGACCACTAAGTCCGCTGTATGTGGGTTGGGGAAAACGGTGTCCACATTAGTGGTCCAGGAGCGCCACCTCTGGCTAAACTTGGCTGATATGCACGAAGTCGACAAGGTCCGGTGTCTGTGAACTCCCCCAGGAATACAAGGCGGTGAGAGAGCAGTCTGATGCGATGGGTAATTCATTAAGTGCCATCCATATCTGCTGCTCCTGGCCAAAGGCGCCTGCCTACGAGAGCTGCTCCGCCCCCTTACGCGCCTCTGGCAAAGCGGGCTGGTCGAGCACCTCGAAAGCATGCAGCCCTCCCTGCCCAGAGTGCCATTAAGTTAAATTTTCAACTGCACTTTTCACTGCCACGCAAACACCAATGAAAGAGCACTTTTCCACTTCCCCGGATGTGACAGCCCAAACCCTGCCAGTCTTTCCAGTTCGCAGGTTCTGTGTATTTTACAGTGGCTCATAGGCGTTGGAAGGACAGTCTCCTTTCTCCCACACCTCAAGCCCCCACCTCCGGAGTTTGGGTGCAAGGGGAGAGTGAATCTCTCATTTCCAGCTCTTCCGCAGAACCGTTGCGCTTCCCAGAATAGCACACCCACTCCGCGCTGCCCCACTGCTGGTACGTCAGCGGTTGTAGCGATGAGTCCATTAGCAAGAGCTCTGCCTGCCTGGTTAACGCAGGCTAGCCCTTCGTGGTGGCTCATACGCACAATCAGACTCAGCTACGCGATTCAGTTCACAGAACAGCCCCCCAAGATCACAGGTGTGTATTTCACCAGGGTCAGCTCCCTGTCCGCCTCTGTCTTGCGAGAGGAGATTGCTGTCCTCCTGGCGAAAGATGCAATCAAGCCGGTCCCTCCAGCCGAGATGGAGAGCGGGTTTTACAGCCCATACTTCATCGTGCCCAAAAAGAGCAATGGGTCATGGCCAATCCTAGATCTGCGCGCTTTGAACCACTGTCTGCACAAGCTGCTGTTCAGAATGCTCATGCAGAAGCGCATCCTTTGGTGCGTTCGTCCTCAGGATTGGTCTGCAGCGATAGACCTAAAGGACACATACTTCCATGTCTCCATTCTTCCATGCCACCGTCAGTTTCTGCGATTTGCGTTCGAAAGTCGAGCAAAGTCCTCCCCGTCAGGCTCTCTCTGTCTCCGCGGGTCTTCACCAAGCTCGCAGAGGGTGCCTTAGTGCCCCTTCATCATGCGGGCATCCGCATACTCCGGAGCAATTGATTATGCACATAGACAAGGTGCTCCGGCACCTCCACCTGTTGGGGCTTCAGGTCAACCAAGAAAAGAGCGAACTTGCCCCCGTGCAGAGAATCTTTTCTCGGGCTGGAGCAGGACTCGGTCACCATGACAGTGCACCTGTCCGGAGAGCGCGCTCAACTAATGCTGAATTGTCTGAGAGAGTTCGACAGCAAAATAGTAGTCCCACTTAAATTATTTTAGAGGCTCCTGGGGCATATGGCATCCGCAGCCGCTGTCACGCCGCTCGGATTACTCCATATGAGACCACTTCAGCACTGGCTTCTAGATCGAGTTCCCAAACGTGCATGGCACGCGGGCAGACACCGAGTCACTGTTACTGCGCTGTGTCGCCGTGCCCTCAGCCCTTGGAATGACCCCTCATTTCTATAGGGCAGAGTGCCTCTTGGAAAGGGTCCAGTCATGTTGTTCTTTCAACAGATACTTCCAGCACGGGCTGGGGGGCTGTGTGTTGCAGGCATGCACCTGTGGGCCTGTAGAAGGGACCCAGTTGCATTGGCATATCAATCACCTGGAGCTGTTGGCATTGTTCCTCGCTTTCCACCGGGTATTCGCCCTCGCCGCATGTCTCAACTCGCCCGCCGTCTGCTCCTCTGGAGTCATACGCGGCTGAAATCGCTGCGCGTCATTCACATTCCATTCCATTCCATTCCAGCTCAACCGTGCAGCCAATGCGCTCCTACAGCAGCCTTTACGTCCTGGAGAATGGAGACTCCACCCCGAGTCTGTTCAGCTGATATGTGCACAATTCTGGGAAGCCCAGATCGATCTGTTTGCTTGCCCCGAGAACGCTTCTTTCCAGTTGTTCTTTTCCCTGACCGAGGGCTCTCTCGGCACAGATGCACTGGCCCACAGCTGGCCTTGGGGCATGCACAAATATGCATTTCACCCAGTGAGCCTGCTCGCGCAGTTACTGTGCAAGGTCAGGGAGGACAAGGAGCAGGTTTTGCTAGTTACGCCCCTCTAGCCCAACCAGACCTGGATGTCAGAGCTCTCCCTCCTCGCGATGGCCCTCCCCTGGCGGATCCGGGCGTGCACATGGTACTAAAGTAACCCTCGGGGAACAGAAATGTAATTTAGCATCGCCATAATGACTGTCCCTTAGCTCTTAGTTCAGTCTCTTCAGCTTAAAAGGATAGCGTGTGCTTGCTCCACCCTTGCTTATATGCAGAGATAATTGGCAATAAGGCACACGTGCGCAAGCTTACGCTGCCAACTCATTTGCATTTTATTGGCCCGTTGTATACTCTTTCAGACAATTGGCTTTCTGAAACGAAATCTCCCATTTGTGGTCTATAATTAAAATCCACTAATAGCATTTCCACCACAGCGATATGTGTTCAGGGGCCCTGTGGAACAGCTTCTTCTTAAAAATGAAGAGAATTATATTAAAAATGTCCTCCAAAATTTCATCAGCAATGTGGAAGACAACAGAGACGTGTTCACTTTATTTTAGTTGCCATGATAAAATAGGATTGATCGTGACATTTATTTGAAGAGTGATAAGTACAGTAGGCTATAATACCTAAACAAGTTTTTCCTATTTTTTTCACAGTTACATTTCTGCTTGGATTAGTTATATTTTTGTTTAAATGTTTTTTTTTATTTGATTAGTATGGTGAACCTTTTGGATATTTAATAAATGTTTATTAAACAAAATGCATTCTTTACATTCAACCTCTATTCTCTGTCTGTAAGTGTTTGAAACTGGAAATATCTCATCATATAACATACAGCCAAAATGTTATGGTTTATTAGATTAAAAATTTAATATGTAAGTCTATTTTAGTATTTAGGTTATTGTTAATAAACAGTGCACCAATATAGATCATATCAAAATGCATGAAAGGAAGAGGGAACACAAGACACAAATTCTGCATATAATCTTAGAGCGGGCAGAAAAATTTGTGTGTGAACTGCATATTTCAGAGTGTGAGAAGATTTGCGTGCGGGCAGCATATATTTCAGAGCTCGCAAGAAGTTTTGTCCACAAACAGAGGAAATCGGTGCAGAAGCGTCACACAAGGTAGAGAGCAAAGTTATTTTATGTTATGTGTAGAAAACAATGTTGTTTGTATGAAGTAGCCTTCTTCGTTGAGTATATGTGCCACCATTTTACACTGCTGCTAGACAGATTTCCATCTCCATCTCTTTTGCAGACACGACATTCAATTGACAAAATACCAATTTCACTCAATTTTACTTTGCAGCATACAGGAGTTGTTGGTCTACTGCTGCCTCATTAAGGTTGTTTATGTAACTTTAGTGAATCACAAATTGATCACTGAAGACATAACATTATGGAGTCAGAATAGACTCAATAATAATTCACGCAAAAGACACGATGTACACATACGTAGCCAAATTCATGTGCATAAAACCAAATTCATGTGCGTAAAATATTTATTTATATTACCAAAAAAATTTCACGTGCACAAAATAAAAATACATTTTCATAAAACACGTTTCACAAATGCAAAGCACCATTTGCAAATGTATAAGAGTGTACAAAAAGTTTTGAATGTTTGAAACTTGCGTTCATCCTGAATGAGAATGTGCAAATCCTCTTTCACGTACGACTCCCCCTGGAGGTTTGTTTAATAAATACAGATCTTAACCATACATACTGTAATCTGTTTAAATTTAATTTTTCTGTTAAAAAGACTCGAAAGTCAAACCGTAAGACTTTGGACTTGACTTGGGATTTGTTGCCTTTGACTTGGGACTTGACTCGGGACTTGCCTGTCTTGACTCGGGACTTGACAGCAATGAATTAAGACTTACTTGTGACTCGCCAAACAATGACTTTGTCCTACCTCTGGGGCGTGCTGAAGAAAATTGTATAGGGACAGTGGGATGTTTGGCTGGATCAGTGCTGGAAGTGTGAGTAAGTGCTTCGTGAAGGGAGGAAGAGGGAATATAAGGGGATGCTAAAGGGGGAAAGTTGTGGGGAGAGAATGGGATGAGGAGGGTTAATGGGAATGAGGAGCTGGATATGGGTATGACTGATACAAGTGGTGTGTAGTGGGGGGCTGGGAGCCAAGTGGGAGGGGTGGTAAATTGTTGAGCAGTGTGAAGTGCAAAAGGGTTATTTTCCAAGGGAATCTTAATATGTTGCAGTGACGTTGAAACCTGGGTGTTTCTGGTTTCTTGAATGTATGAGCTGGATGATTTCCAGTTGTGTAAGGTGCTTTTCTTGGTAGCTCTTTTGGATTGTCCGGGTTGAGAAAGTTAAGTTGGAGAGTAAGATGGTTGAGGATAGGGGCCATGACGTGAGCAGGTGGATCTTGCAGTGTACATGGTGGGTGGAATCTGGGGAGTGATGGTGGAGTACAGCTTCAGGAGTTCAGCATTGTTGCATCGTGAGGGTATGGGAATTCCAGCGTTTAAAAGGTTTTTACAGAGTTCAGGAATAGTGATTTTATTGGAGACGAGAGAGGATAATCTGGAGCTGGAGTAGGAGTAAGCAGGTGAAACAGCTTGATGTGGTTGGTGATGGTGAATTCTGGCGGCATTGTTTTATTGTAGTGCGAATGGGCCTCTCACTGGGACCTTGGCTTCTTGTTCCCTTCTTGGCGAGGCTGCGTGGCGTTGTGCCACTGCTGGCATGTTGGTGGAGAGTGGAGCTGTCGCTGTTGGTCTTGGCCTAGTTGTTGTTATAGTTGAAATTTTTGCTGTTGTTGCCCATATTGTTCGGTGTTGTTTGCTGTTGGTTATCGAAAAGCTTGAATCACAGAGTCGATTTCTTGCTTGTGGTCCTTCCAAACAAAGATAGGACAGAAAGGAAAAAATAAAATAAAATAAATAAATCAGTGCATTTATTGTAAGCTAGGATCACTCTGATTGGATTATTACTGATTACAGATGAACAGCCAGTCATGCTTAATCACATCACAAGCTCCTCTTTAAATTAGTTTATGAAAATAATAAATAATAAAGTAATAGAAAATATTTTCAGCTTATTTGTGTGATTGTTTAGAAAACTGTATCCACACTTAAAGATAAACATTGTATGTTACTGATGACTAGGCCTACACGAAATTTGCACGTGCAGAAATCTGCAGATTTTTAGATCATCATAATTCTGTTTATTTACTAGAGTAAATGTGTGTAAATCTATATTTATTCAGCTTTTAAATTATAGTAATATTATTGACTAATGTAAAAATCTGATGTATGTACAATGCAGTTTGTAAAGTAATATTTTCTGTCTTTTAGTAGATATATTATGAGACTTGCTTTGTTTACCCATTAAAGTGAATCTAACTGGATTTGCATTGTAAACATTAAATAAAAGTAAAAAAGATATTATTTATTTTACATATTAAGGTTTTAGTTATGATTTTCCCAAAATAATTCCACATAAATCTGCTGATTTTTTTAGCAAATAACAAAAAACGTCCGCACATTTCGTCTGGCCCTACTGATGACAACTAAATGAGAGAGGAAAGTCTAATAAAGATCTTAAAAACTAAAGTAAACACTTACATGGTTTGACCAGAATTTCACAAAACATTAATTTTCTAATTTATGAAAATAAGAAGAGTACTGATAATTTAGCATTAATGAAATACTATTGCATACTATGACATAACATTGACATTAATTGTGCTTTCCATGCTGTTTTCAGATTTAAAGTAAACACTTTTTTAGATCACTTGATTACACCAGGCTGTGCTTTTGTGGCTGGAACAAAATGTTGTCAAACAGGAAAACATTTTTACCTGTGACTTTGAATCCGCCCACAAACAGCCTGCTTTTCTAGTTTCTACAATTATCAGAAACACACAAGGAAGATGGAACCTCGGCACACAGGTACTTTCTTTACTTCATAAAACTCAGTTTTATGTAATATATGAAAAACTAAACATTTAAAGTGCTAGCAAATGTAGAAAGTGTATGAATTGGAATAATATCAGTGAGTTTCACTGTCATTCTGTCACAGAAATAAATCAGTGTGGCGATTTATAATGATGTGAAGCTTTCAGTTTAATTTCTTGCTACAAAGCAAAAATTAAATGTAAACAGTTTAAATAAAGACTCAATAGATTATAATACACTTAGTTTTTTACAGCATACATTTACAAAGCAATTTAAAGGTTGTCAAAGATACTTATCATCAGAAACTACTTAATTTTTAGCATTCAAGTTATTATTGTCTTATTTATTTAGTTTTTAGTTAAAATCTAATATCTAGGGTGACAATATGCATCATCTTTATGGGACATATGCTGACATGGATTTCTACATTTGGCCTGTTTTCTGGTTTTCTAAGGAAATGATTGATAAGTAGTCCGACCAAAGCAATGGAAATTATGAACATAAGCATATGCCATTAACGTAGATTCTAGCTGTAAACTTTAAAAAGCCTCAGACCATTTGTCAATATGAAGATTGTGTCAAAGGCTTTTGGCTCCCTCTGCGTCTCATGACTAATCATGACATGCTAATGTGCTCGAGCATATTTTTTAATTGTAGTATATCAGTGAGCAGGAGTCAGCTCATTTTCAGCGATTAAAACCTCACAGAATCCTCTGTTCTTCACATAAAGACATTGTTTGGCTTCAGAGAACTAAAAATGCAACAACTTATTTGTAACTCTTTTATATGGTTGTTGTTACATTAAATACACATGACTCCACTTTTATTGTCCTGCTAATTTTATGTTTACATTTATATGATGTCTATATTTACATGTATTTATTTAGAAGGCACTTCTATCCAAATCAACTCACAAGAGAGGATAAAAGAAGCTCTTCAAATCAGAGAGCAGCAGTATATAAATATGACAAGTTGCTTATTTGCTAGGGGTAAATATGTCTGGAACACATGTGAACTGTTAAATGGATATGAAAGAAGATAACTCATCATATAGACTTCATAAAACTAATCACAAAACAATACATTAGGTTATGTTTTACATTAAGTGATGTTATTATGTTAAAAAGCCAAAACCTGGATATTTTAGACAATAGAGAATTTTTGGTGAGGACACGTGGAAAATGACATGGTAAAATGTCACATATCGTGAGCCTATCTATACTCTGACTATATAAACAATCTAATGATACTACATAAACTAACATACTAATTTACCAGCAAATATATTCATGGAAGAATTCTGACATTAAAACAAAAAAGAAGCTGAATCACAGAAAATGAAATAAAAAGTCTTCCAATTTGAGTGCTTGAGTTTTAATGAATTAATGTAATAATAAAAAAATGTCACATTTTCTTGTTAAAGTTCTCATCAATCAGTATTCAACAATGTTTCCCTCTGCTGGTGTGGCAAGATTTACACCTTATTTAAATGCAAATTTATGAATATTAAAACAATAAATGAATGTACTTTCAGATGCTGGAGGAAAAACATTTTATATTTAAATGTGAATATTAAACTTTAAGTTTTTGCAAAGCACGAGTGAAGGTAAATAAATATGATCAAGTCAGTACAAGAGTTTAATACAATGTTAACCCTATTTATACATGACAAATTCATATTTTACGCTAGAAAGAAAATCCACTCAACAGTGTCTTTTTTCAATTTATATTTATGTATTTAGCATTAATTTAAAGATACTTACAGTACTGAAACTAAACTGTGTTTGATTAGTCTGATTTGTCAAATCTGTTTTGCAGATGTGCAGCTCCATATGGCGTATAAACAGCCAGACGTCAGGAGTCAGAGACTGTGATCAGCTGAAAACTAAAGAAGACTGAGCATCAATATGCATCATTCCAGCAAAAAAAGAGCACCTTCACAAAGTATTTAATTTACTTCATGGAAAAGAATAATACATTTCACATTGTAAACCTGAGTCACTAGAGATTTTACTATACATAAAAACAATGACTAACAATACTACACACACACACAGAAAAACCATGGAGATTAGTTCACATCCACTGGAATATGCAGTTTAAGTCAAAATAATTTTCCCTCTGGAAACATTTTTATTAAAATATTTCTCAAGTGAAACATTCACTCTATTTCCTTTTTTTTTTTTTTTTTAAGTTTTTATCAGTATAGCTGGAATAAAAACATTTAAATAATATAACTACAAGCAGCAATTAAGAGGCCAGGCAGTTCAGATGCAGAATGAGCAAAGCAGTTCAGAGACAGGAAGTTTAGAATATTTTTGGTATCAATGGTCTTGGTGTGATCCAAGGAATGTAACAAGAAAGGTGACATGTCACTGAGGAAAGTTTAGCAAAAGTTATTAGCATTTTGAAAATGTAAAAAGTTATTAACATTAAAAACGGCGACACGGGGGCTCAGTGGGTAGCAAGTTCACCTCACAGCAAGTAGGTTGCTGGTTCGAGCCTCAGCTGGATCAGTTGGCATTTCTTTGAGGAGTTTGCATGTTCTCCCCGTGAAGTCCAAAGACATGGTACAGGAGAGTTGGGCAGGCTAAAATTGACCGTACTGTATGAGTGTGTGTCTGAATGTTTCCCAGTGATGGGTTGCGGCTGGAAGGGCATCCGCTGTGTAAAACATATGCTGGATAAGTGGGCGGTTGATTCCGCTGTGGCAACCCCTCATTAATAAAGGAACAAAGCCGAAAAGAAAATGAATAAATGAGTAACATTAAAAATTGCTTTTAAATTTTGCTCTAGGAGTCTTTAAGTACTTTTAGTGCATGGTGTTGTAGATGCATACCATGTTTTATAATGATAGGTGAATATGTTTGCAAAATATAGCATTTTACCCAAAATGGCTGACCTGGGAAAATCCTTTCCTTGGAAAAGATTCTGCATGCTCTGTCTGATGTATAGAGACCAGTTTTATGAAGCCACTGTTGTCCAATGACTAATGCCCAAATAATTTAACTTGCCCAATTAACCTTTAAATCGAATTATTTAAAAAAATACATAAATTCAATTGCATTTTAAAGTAGGGATACAACATTTTAACTCTCGATACGATACCGATATTGCATCCTTCAGTATGAACCGATATCGATATAATTCCGATATTAGCAAAAATCATGAATACTTTACTTTTACCTATTTTGTTGAGTGGAATGTATGAACGGCTAGATCAGGGGTGTCCAAACTCGGTCCTCGAGGGCCGATGTCCAGCATATTTTAGTTCCAACACCAATTAAACACACCTAAACCAGCGAATCAAGCTCTTTCTAAATATACTAGAAAGCTCCATGCAGGTGTGTTGAAGGAAGTTGGAATTAAACTATGCAGGACACCGGCCCTGTATGGTTAGTACAAACATTTACATGATCAGATTAGATATTTAATCTGTGTTTGTATCATAAGATTATGGCTGTATGAATGTTCCCAAACAAAACATTATTAATTTTATAATAATATATATTGCACATATTATCTTTAAAATAAATATATTTGCAGTAGCTGGATTGAAACACACCTTTTCTCCACTGCACATACAATAATGTGACTCTCTCTCTTTTTTATTCCTTCTTACTCTTATTTAATAGACAATTAAAACAACACAAATGATTGGCATTGAACACCTTTTACATGACAGCTATAGAAAACGAAAGCAGAATCCAGGACATGTTAGGCGATTTAGAAATCCTGGCTGAATGCATTTTTAAGTCTCAAATAGAGGACAGGTCCAGGAAAAGGAGGATATTGTCACCCTAAATAATGAGCTAGATCAGTCTATTTAGTAAAAGGCTTTTCTTCGCGTGTCCTCCCGCTCATCTCCAACCGACTACCAAAGTCAGCTATCCAGCGCGTATCTGAAGTCTGAAGCAGCAGAGCACCCTAGTCTGAGGAGTTTCTCACGCACACAGAACCGGGCCGCTGAGGTAAAGTCTTATATGTGGGAAGCGCTGGTGTTGAATTGGGTATCACACTGGATGAACAACGATATGCAATGACCGAATTGTAACGTAAACGTTTTAAATGAGGCTCGCATGGTATGCGGTTCGTCGCCATTCAGTGCGTTGCTTAGCAGCGTATACAAAACAATGTAACTTAAAGATCGCTTGACGTGAAGTAAATAAACCAGTAGAGATCTGGCGATGTTGATTGCGTCAGTGTGTGCTATCGTCACAATAGACTTCTATTGTAATACACCATAACTTAGTGTGAAGAGCATGTTAAATCTTAAAGAGACTTTGCTAGCAAGCAGTGTTGTGATCAGGTGGGCTTTGCACGCTGGCTCTGAACGCTGCTGGATAGAATAGCTGTAACGGAGTTTAGAGCGAATCGGATTGCTTATATCGGAGTTTTTTAACACAGTCTGATATAATTTTTTGGACTGATATCGGACGAATTTCCGATATCAATATCGGATCGGGACATCCCTACTTTTAAGTAAAATTATTATTATTTTTTTTTATAATAGTATCTTGCAAAATAACTAGTATAATATTTTATGTACTGCCATCATGACAGAGATAAAAGAAATTAGATATTTAAATGTTTTTTTTTTAAATAAACATGCTTATGAGG
This sequence comes from Danio rerio, assembly GCF_052040795.2. Lineage (NCBI taxonomy): Eukaryota > Metazoa > Chordata > Actinopteri > Cypriniformes > Danionidae > Danio > Danio rerio. Next base: position 3,850,749 of record NC_141023.1, read on the forward strand.
GTGAATGCATTTGACTTTAACCGTACATTTTTACTTTGATAATTACGTAAATACTGAAATACTGATATTATACTTGATTAACATCTAATTCCTCAGCATCTTACAATTTCTCATTGACTTTATTTTTGTTGGTATGTTACTGTGACGAATAGTCAAATATATGACATTTCTATCATACAGAGAAAAAAAATGCTCCTAAATCCTCCTCACCCACAGCTCAAAATCCTCAACAGAAGAAGAGAGAAAACAGCTTAAATCGACAGAGTAAGTCTTTACACAGATGAACAATACATGAAAAGTCAACTGTGTGTAAATTGTTCTTATAAAAATAAAATAAGAGAGTTTACAACAACATCTGTTTTACAATAAAAATATTTACAATATTACAATATTTGGTTGGGTGAGCTTTTGAACTCAATACAAATCATATTAACTGACTCGGTCAACTTTCTTTTGAGAATTAATAGTTTTACACAAGGTGCATTTTCGGATTTAACCTCAGATGGATGTTCTCGTTCACTTAGAGCTGTTACACACTGCATGGAAGGTCACTTTTAAAAACCCATGAAAAAATAGGGGCTCAGGAGTTTTGTTTATTTCAAAAAGAATACAAATTTCTCAGGAGGGTGAATAATTTTGACTTTAACCATACATTTCTACTTTGATCATTTCTTAAATACTGATAAACTCTGCTCTTATACTTTATAAACATCTATTCACAATTCACACTTTCACCTTGACTTTATTTTTGTTGATGCTTCCAAATCCCCCTTACCCACAGCTCAAAACCCTCAGAAGAGAGAAAGCAGCTTAGAACGACCTCCTATGAGTAAGTCTTTACACAGATACAACACATAATATTAGATGTTAACTGTGTTTAAGTTGTTTTAATAAAAGTAAATACTACTTGTTCTGCCGCTAACAGCTGTTTATATTGATAAATCTATCAATACATTTCATCAATTTTCATTATTAACTAATCTAAACAATTCCTTTTATATCAATGATCTATACATTTTAAATAAATATTTATTTAATTCAAAACTTTGGCATTCAGTAGAGTACCATGAAAAAGTAGAAATGTAAACAAGTCCTTGACAAAATGTCAAACTAAAACAGATAAAATAATGTAAATTATTATTGCAATGCTATATATTCACATGTTTTAGTCAAACCCATGCTAACATGGGGAGAACATGCTAATTCCACACAGAAATGCCAACTGACCCAGCCAGGACTTAAAACAGCAACCTTCTTGCTGTGAGGCAATAGTCCTAACCACTGAGCCACCGTGCCACCCTTTTGACATAATCTACATTGTATAGCCACATTAGAAATATCTGTCAAGCTATTCTCTTATGCACAAGTTTTCCCGCTTGAAAGGAAGACACATCATCAAGGGAGTTTTAACTGGATTCCACTCATCCATTTATTGCATCATAAATGCAGCAGAAAGGCAGGTAAAAAGTATAACGGTGGAAAGTTGAAAGGTGAAAAACCTTCAAAATAAACAAAAATATATGAAAAAAGATATATAAAAAGATATGTAATTCAATTGCAAATAAACATATACATACAAACATTTGTGAATTTTGTCTGATTTTTCACACAGTATTTTCAAGTATTATACTGAATTATCGCTTGTTAAAGCACAATCAACAGTACAGTTTAATATACTGAACTTAAATATTTAGTTTTAAGACACATAAATGAAATGCGATTAATTTTGCTACTGCAGCAATCAGCTTATGTGCACGTGATCTGCTCAAGCATGCATATGAATCACGGAGGAAAATTAACATCTTAACGTCAGTCAGATAGCACTCAAATGATGATTAAAATAACCAAAACTATACATTTCTGCTTTATAACATCTTCTAGTTTGCAAATAACTATTTGTATCTTCAAGTAATTAAGCAGCAGGCAGATAAGCACTGTAGGAGCAACTTTTTCCTCTGTGCTGAACTTGAACTCAGATGCTGCTTCACGGTTGATTTGCCCTCAAATACTGACATGACAGTCACGATTTTCATGCAATAACCAAAGTAAAGTTCTCACCGGCTGCCACTCCGGGACTTGATGATGGTTTTTTAACTGTTGTGCACTTTCTTTTGCTCAATTTTGGCGGAGATTCGGCTTTGGCGGAGGTTTCGTTTTGGCGGAGATTCTGTTCTGGTTAGGTTTCAGTTTCCTTTTTTCTTACGTGAATGCCGAACTACTGCATGTCCTTCCGCCTCTCCCTCCGACTGGCGGATGGATTTTTTTTTTCTCCTTCTATATTAGTTTGACTTGACACCTCCCACTCGATTTTCTTGGGATAAAGAGGAAATCGCACCTCTTTGAAGGCAAACTGTTTAGTTACTTTTAGCTTCCAAAAGGATGTCCTCCGAATTATTCACTCTTTTGTTCCTCTGCAGGAAGTAGAACAACCAATCGTCTGACATCTCTGTGAAGGACAGTACTTGGGATCTTCTCTCAACCGATTTTGGACTCCGAAGAATTTGCCCTTGCTTTTGATGGTTTTGTGATCAGAACAGGGTAACTTGGGAATGTTCGTATGTTTACATCTCTTACGACACCTTTACTGTCTGGATTGACACTGATTACTCTGCCAAGCTTGAATTGTCCTCTGAGTGCATTCTGATCTGCGATCCAGACAATATCTCCAATTGCGACATTTCTGTGCGTGGTGTGCCACTTGCTCCTTATGAACAAATTAGGACCTGCAAGCTGGCTCCAACGTTCCCAAAACTTATTTACCAATGACTGCATTGCTTGGAGTCTTTTGAAGGGATAGCTGAAAAAGTCAAAAGTTTTAATGTCACCACTTTGAGACGCTCGTCCGAGCAATAGCGAATTTGGCGTTACATATTGAATGCAGCCTTCCTGAGTTTGTGCCCTGGCATCGATTGGTCGCTCATTAGCAAGATTAGCTGCTATTTGAAGGGCTGTATGCATTTCACTGTATGTGAGGGTGGACTCCCCTCCGCAGTTTTGGAGTGCCCTCTTGATAATGCGCACTGCAGCTTCAGCAGCTCCATTTCTATGTGGGGAATCAGCTGGGTGAATCTTCCAGATCCACTCAGTTCCGTGTTTTACTGCTGTTTCCTCCAGGGTAGATTTGTCAATTCCCTCCAGGAATTGGTACAGATCTTGCAAAACTGGTCTTGCTCCAATGAAATTGGTACCAGGATCTGAAAAAATCTTTCTGGGATAGCCTCTAATTGCAGCAAATCTTTGAAAGGCCAGTAAGAAACCTTCGGTTGACTGAGAGTTAACCAGTTCTGTATGGATTGCCCTGCTCGACATACAACAAAACACAACACCCCAGACCTTCAGTAAGGCTCTTTTCTTGACATCATCTTTCACATGGTAAGGTCCGAAAAGATCTACTGCTGTGAACTCGAAGGGTGCAGCTGGTTGGGTTCTTTCTAAAGGAAGATCCCCCATCACTTGCTGACACTTTTTTGCTTTGTTCTTCCTACATTGTACACAGCTGTCCACAACTTTTTGTGCTATTCTTCTGCCTTTTAATACCCAGGCTCTCCTTCGCATTCTAAGCAGAGTCTCAGCCAAGCCTCCGTGGCTCTCCTTGTGAGATTCTCGAGCTAGTAATGTGGAAATCCATGAATTGGAAGGAAGAATTGGAACACTCAGCTGATCATCTTGAAAGACCTGCACCCTGCCACCGCAGACCAACAATCCAGAGTCTGGATCTTTAAAGACAACTAACCTCTCTTTAGTGGTGTTTGGAAAGGTCACCCCCTCCTGCTCAGCAAGAAAAATGTCTCGTTGAGCATCTTCTCTTTCTCTTACTGAAATGGTTCCTTCTGTTAAGACTGCCTCCCACTTTGGTTTATTTACAGTCCGTTTTTTGCCGAGAAACTTCTTTGCAGCTCTCCAAACCCATGCTATTGTTTTAACCAGTCGTGACAGGTCACTGAACCGCTTTATGTCACACAAGTTCAGGACAGCTAAGCCTGCTGGTGGTCTTTTTTGTTCCGCTCGAACTAGGTTGGGGCTCTCAATTGGTTTCGACTCCATAGTTGGCTCCTTTTGCTTTGTTTTTGACCTTGTCAATACAGCTGCAAATGCTTTCTTTTGAAGTTCGTTAATGCTTTCTCGGGCAGTGATAGCTAAGTCTTTAGCTGACTTGATTGGCCATTCATCTACTGGTAAGCTCAGGAATCTTGGCCCATTTTGCCACTCTGAACTTTCATCGAGATTTTGAGGGCTAGCTCCTCTAGTTATCACATCAGCAATGTTTTGTGGGCCTGGTATCCACCACCACTCTTGCGCTTTTGTGATTCCTTGTATCTCCCCGATCCGATTGGCGAAGAATGTTTTGTAGCCATAGCTTTCACGTTGTATAGCACCAAGTACTGTTTGGCTATCAACTAAATGGAACCATCTCTCCACTTGAATTCGGCTGTGCTGCTCAAAGTACTTTCGCAAACGTGAGGCGAACACAGCTCCGCACACCTCTGCCTTGATAGCATCTCCTTTTTGGTCTAAAGGAGTCAGCTTAGCTTTGGACTCCACAAGCCTGATTACTGGGCCCTGTTTTGAGTCCCATCTCAAGTACATTACATCACCATAAGTGTTTTCACTTCCGTCAGAAAAGGTTATCGCCCAGGGGTGTCCTTCAAATTCTGGAGGTGTTATGGCTCTTGTGAATTTAATTTGGCCTAGTTGGATGTATTCCTCAAAGAGTTTGATAGCATCTTCTCTAAGGTCATCTGAGAGAGCAACATCCCAAGTTTCATTGACTTGAAGTCTTGTATTCTTTGCTTCTTGAAAAGCTCTGCGAACCAGAATTGCTCCCTTTTGTTTGGCTGGAGTCACTAAGCCTACTGGATCATATACCCCTGATACCTGACTCAAGAGCTCTCTTCTTGTCAGTGGATTTGGTGTTTGGGCTCTAACTTGCTCCTGTGTTAGGTTTTGTCCAAGTCTAATTTTATTTTTTCTTTTTGAAAAATTGATGGATGTCATCACATACAACTTGTCGTCTTCCACAGAATAGCCTAGGCCAAGTGCTTTGTTGTCATCATCATGCATTTGGTTTGGCAGAACCATAACCTTTTCCTTTATCTTACAGCACTTATCATCAGACTTTTCCCTCCCACTTTGACCTGAGAAGACCCATGGTTTCAGATGAAATCCTCCAGCTTTCAAGATCAACTCTGTGTTTGCCACAATGGACTGTAGCTGGTCAAGGTCATTGTGAGATGTAAGAATATCATCAACATAGCTGTCATGTTGGATTACCCGTCGTTCCTCTTTAAGGTGAGCAAATGATGGCAAATTAGCAGTTTCACGCATTGCCAGTTGCGCAATGCACCCTGCAGGTTTGTCTCCAATATTGACTCTTGTGATTGCGTATTCTCCAAGCTCCTCATTTTCAGTGTCTCGCCAAAGGAATCTGTGCAAATGTACTTCCTGGTCCTCCAACCAAACAGAGTTGTACATTTTCTTAATATCCCCCAATGCAACATACACTCCACTTCTGAATCTCAGCAGAACAGCACGTATCTGGTTTAGAACGTCTGGTCCTTTAATTAACAGGTCATTCATGCTGACACCTCTAAATCTTTGGCTGCTATTCCAAACGAGTCTCACTGGGGTTGTGACTGAGTGAGGGTTAGGAGCGATGAGATGACTTACGTACCATACAGGTCCAGCCCAATTAGCAATTGAACTTTCAGGTAGCTTAACTGCAGCCCCTCTGTCAAGCATGTCTTTCACTTGGGCACTATAAGCTGCTTTCCACTGAGGATCTTTGGCCAACTGCTTCTCTGTACGCAGAAATGTAGCCTCAACTGCACGCCTGTTGTCTGGTAAGGAAGTTGGGTCCTGTATCCAAGGATATTTAGCATGCCAATGTGGCTCATTGCTGTGTTTGTCCTCCATGACATAAGTGAGACCTTCTTTTACTAACTCCAGCTCCCTCTCCTCAGCAAGAGACATTTCTTTTCCACCAGGTTGACAATTCCCGCAGCGACAACCCCCACACTTTGGCTCACATGCTGCACCAATGGAATCCCACTTCCACCATTCAAGAAAGTCTCGAGTACTGGTTGAGACGCTTGATTCATGGAGCCTGGCTAGTGGTTTGTTTGGTGGTCTGTACTCAGTTACTTCCTCATATTTAACAGCAGCCAATCTCATTGATCGTGCAAAATGAGTCTTGGACCGGTAGGCAGATACAGTCACATCTTCGAAAAGCTCAGGATGAGTTCCTCCAATCGTCTTTCCAAGTGGACCATCCCATAATACCAGGTCTCCAACAATTCTGATCCTCTGTGGAGCCAACTGTCCTTCCCGATGGCTTATAAGCAGGTCGACAACTTTTGGCCTTGCAAGTTCGGCAAGAGGTATGTCTGGAAACAATTTTTTCAGTTGGTTCGGTTGCACTGTGTTATTAATTTCAGCGATGCTTTCCAACCCATAGCACGCCAATTGGTGGGACTTGAAGGTTCCCTGGGAGGTTCTCACCCTTATTTTCAGAAGATAACGTTTAATCTTCATCCGAACCTTCATGCCTCCAACTCCATGGATTACAAGAGTTATCTTTTCTCCTTTTAGGTTCAGACGATCAGCAGCGCTGTGCGTTATGTAATTAGTGTCTGATGCCAAATCAATTAATGTCCCAATCTTTTGACCAGCATTGGCTGTCACATTTAGAAGCATCATGATTACAGGCAATTCTAGCAGTCCACTTTGTGCTAGTAAACCTGGCTTTTCCTTTGTCACATTGAACACTCTTGCTGTAGTGTTTGAGAACACATTTCTACACTGCTGTGCTAATTCTGGTGAAAGTCTGCTGAGAAAATCTTGCTGATCTCTAGTGTAGTCTTTTACACATTTCTCCGTTTTCGGACAAAGTTTGCTCTTTTTCTGGTCAGCACGTTTCTCCTCTCTTTTAGCATTAGGGCATAAATAGTAGTGATGCTCAGGAACACCCTCATCTTCACAGTCTTGGCTTTTGCACAAGTAGTTTCGTTTGCAGAATGAATGCTGCTCATGGACCTCAAGGCATCTTTTACAAGCTCCGAGTGCACTTACTGCAGCCTTTTTATCTACTAATTTCGATGCCCGGAACTGCTTACAGAAGTAGAGTTTCCATTTATGCTTAGCATCACCACAGACTACACAACCAGCCTGGTCAGTGTTTGACTTTGTAGACTTTGTTTTTGCCCATTTTGGTTCGTTTTGCACATCCTTTCTGTTAGGTTCTTCGAGTCTTAATTGTTCCAATTGCTCGTAGATGTTCTCTTGCTTTTTGAGGAAATCCAAAAGGTAGTCAAATCGATTATCTGGTGTGACTGCACTCTGTTGGGCAGATACGTGAATAAGCCATTCCTTTTTTAAACTTTCAGGAAGTTTTCCTTCTATCGACTTTGTTACCAGTGGGTTGTTTATGGCGCCAGTATTTCCAAGATCACTCAAATCTCCAAGTGCCTTTTCTACTTCTTGAATTAGTTCAACTATTTTTCGTGGTTGGTGACTTCTAATGGGAGGAATTTTTTGCAAGTCTTCCACTATTTCGATAGCAATTGCTGTCTTGTTGTCATAGCGATTTTCCAAGACACGAAAAATGTCATCAGCAGAATTATAAGTGGTAAGGCAGAGTTCTCTTACAATCTTTTCTTCAAGACTGTCTAGTAACTGAACCTTTTTGACCTCCTTAGAGCCAGTGGGCTCACCCTGCTTTTGGAGTGCTTCCCAATCCTTCTTCCATCTGTGAAAATCTCTCTTGCTACCAGAGAACTTTGGTAGTGTTGCAGGTTTCAACTTAATTGTTGTTATGGGGTAAGTAGAAATCACTGGGACATGTGCTATATTCCTAGCCTCCTCAGCTTGTCTTGCTTGCATGAAATCAGCTTTCCTTGCCACTAACCTGGTAATGTTTGCTTCGAGTCCTCTTTGTCTCTGGCTGAAATCTCTCTCATCACCTGATGGGATGCACCGTTGCCATTTGCTGTACATCTCCTTTGCATTTTTTATCAGATTTTGAAGGTGACTAAGCATGAAATCGTATGCTTCATGATTTCCAGTTGGATCTACTGCTTCGACTCTATCACTCTCAGCTTCAGCAACCTGCAGTGCCGTGGACAGTTCAACATCCCCATATCTAGTCCATAACGTTTCATGAAGAACTTTCACTTCATCCAGTTTTAACTTACAGTCGCTTGCAGTCTTCTCGAGGTCGTCTTTTTGCTGTTCTGTTAATTAAGCTGACTGGTCTGTATCCAGATTTGCCTCTATTTCTGCAATCATGCCTGCTTCAAGATCATCATTTACTTCCATGACTTTCTCTGCTTGTATTGTGAGTTTATTTAAACTGTCTTGAAGATCCATCTCTGTCATGTTTTTACAAATTTGGATATAGTGTTGGCTAGACGTGTGAATGCCCTTTTTTCCACTGTCCTTTTTGCTTTCAGTTGTTCGAGTGACTTTCCTACCGCCTGTGTGGCCATTCTTCACAGTTATTCTTCAAATTGAATATATTATCTTCTCACTTGCCTTTTTTGAGTCAGACAGGTTTCCAGTTTTTCTGGTTTCCCGTTTTTCACTGTCCAGTTTTTCACTGGTCCCGGTTTTTCACTGTCAAGCTATTCTCTTATGCACAAGTTTTCCCGCTTGAAAGGAAGACACATCATCAAGGGAGTTTTAACTGGATTCCACTCATCCATTTATTGCATCATAAATGCAGCAGAAAGGCAGGTAAAAAGTATAACGGTGGAAAGTTGAAAGGTGAAAAACCTTCAAAATAAACAAAAATATATGAAAAAAGATATATAAAAAGATATGTAATTCAATTGCAAATAAACATATACATACAAACATTTGTGAATTTTGTCTGATTTTTCACACAGTATTTTCAAGTATTATACTGAATTATCGCTTGTTAAAGCACAATCAACAGTACAGTTTAATATACTGAACTTAAATATTTAGTTTTAAGACACATAAATGAAATGCGATTAATTTTGCTACTGCAGCAATCAGCTTATGTGCACGTGATCTGCTCATGCATGCATATGAATCACGGAGGAAAATTAACATCTTAACGTCAGTCAGATAGCACTCAAATGATGATTAAAATAACCAAAACTATACATTTCTGCTTTATAACATCTTCTAGTTTGCAAATAACTATTTGTATCTTCAAGTAATTAAGCAGCGGGCAGATAAGCACTGTAGGAGCAACTTTTTCCTCTGTGCCGAACTTGAACTCAGATGCTGCTTCACGGTTGATTTGCCCTCAAATACTGACATGACAGTCACGATTTTCATGCAATAACCAAAGTAAAGTTCTCACCGGCTGCCACTCCGGGACTTGATGATGGTTTTTTAACTGTTGTGCACTTTCTTTTGCTCAATTTTGGCGGAGATTCGGCTTTGGCGGAGGTTTCGTTTTGGCGGAGATTCTGTTCTGGTTAGGTTTCAGTTTCCTTTTTTCTTACGTGAATGCCGAACTACTGCATGTCCTTCCGCCTCTCCCTCCGACTGGCGGATGGATTTTTTTTTTCTCCTTCTATATTAGTTTGACTTGACAATATCAAACTGAATTTAAAACATTCATCTGTAAAATAATTAATTACAGTAAGGTACATCACACCTGCACATCTCTCACTCTGATATTACAAATCAATAGCATTTCTGAGGCAAGTCGGAGACTGAGACTAATTTAAATGACACAATGACATTGCTCATGCTAGTGGTGTTGATTAAACAGTTGCCATTGAAAACAAATTTTAAAAGGTTAAATAACAAAGATTAAAAACATTATTGTGAACTAATAATCAGCATTGATTCAGAAAGATTCAAAGCAGACCAATATACAACTGAATCTGTGTTTACAGCAAACAATCAAATATGTCTCTTACCGGTTAATTTTTCTACAACTGTGATGATCTTAGTTAGATCAGGATTTTGATGTGATGAAATGTCACCCCTGTATGCATTTCAGTGAGCAATGAGACTCCTCTGAGGATTGTTCTCCTGGGGAAAAGCGCATCAGAGAACAGTGTTGTGGGAAACTTGATCTTGGGTCGACCAGCATTTGACAGTGAAGCTCCTCCAGATGTTGTGGAGAGAGTTGGAGGAAGACTGAAGCACAGACAAGTGACGCTCATCAACAGTCCTCAGCTGCTCCACACACACATCTCAGATGATCAGATCACACAGACGGTCAGAGAGTGTGTGAGTCTGTCTGATCCAGGACCTCATGTGGTGGTTCTGCTCCTCCAACATCAGCAGTGTTCAGCAGAAGATCAAGAGCGTGTGGAGAAGCTGCAGGACTCTTTCTCTGAGCGCCTTCTTCAACACACCCTGGTGCTCAGCACACAAGAGCCCACTGAACCCAATCAGATCCTGCAGAAGATCATCCAGAAGTGCTCCAACAGACACTTCAGTCTTCAGACAAGCAGCTCTGCTGATCATCTTCTGCAGGCCTTTGAGGACATCGAGCGGAGCAATGAGGGACGACACCTGATTACTGCTCAATATGAAGCTTATAAGTATTTCTCAGTGGAACAACAGGCCACACAACGAGGTTAGTGTGAGATTATCTGATGTTTCTAGTGATATTTACACTGTTTAATCTTCTTTTTCTCTTTCAGACTGTGAGAGGCTGAATGTGTTGGTGTGTGGAAGCGACGGCTCACTGAAATCCTCCATCTCAGAGCTGATCCTGCAACACACACACAGAAGATCAGAGAGTGTGAGCGCAGACGTGGATCTTCATGGTCGTCTGATCAATGTGCTGGAGCTTCCAGCTCTGTTCAACACTGGGCTCTCAGAGGAGGAAGTGATGCGTCAGACTCTCCGCTGTGTGTCTCGCTGTCATCCTGGAGTTCATGCTTTCCTCCTCATTATTCCTGACGCTCCACTCAATAATGAAGACAGAGTAGAAATGGAGGAGATCCAGAAGATCTTCAGCTCCAGAATCAACAAACACATCATGATCCTCATCATGCAGAATTCAGAGCATCAGACAGCAGAACTCAATGAAGAAACACAGACTGCCATTCAGAGTTTTGGAGGAAGATATCAGTACTTTAATCCTGAAACACAAGAGTCCACATTGATGGAGAACATCGAGAAGATTCTGGAAGAAAACAGAGGAGGCTTTTACTCCACAGAGACATTTCTGGAGGCGCAGATGAAAAAACTAATGAAATATGAAGAGAAGGAGAAGAAACTTCACTCACAACAGACCCCCTTAAAATCAAAAGGTAGTGAGCAAAAAAGAAAAAGATAAATTTACGTATTTTTGTAATGGAGTAGTTGAATATTATTTTTATCCAATACATCATATTACTTTATATTAAAAATATTCTAAAATATGTTTGTGGTAGTTTTTGTGTTTTGTATAGTAGAAGTGAAATTCAGAACAACATTCTACATTCAATAGTTAAATTGGGCAAATCAAAGGTCAAGTTTCAGATTTAAAGAGAAAACATTATTGCAAAAATACAATTTTGGCCATTTACATAACTACTCCAAATTTTTTGTTCCAGTGGGAGAATCTTACTGCAATTTTATGAACATTTTTTTAAGTATACACTTTGCTAGAAATATATTTAGATTTAATTCAAAAATAAAGAGAATTTTTCTAACTTCATATGAAACACCACACACATGTTTTAAAGCCCTCATGGTTTAAAACTGGTGCATTTATATCTTTTACAGGTTCAGCAGAGAGTGAAGATGAACTGAGGATTGTCATTCTGGGGAAAACTGGAGTTGGTAAAAGTTCAACAGGAAACACAATCTTAGGAAGAGATGTATTTAAAGCAGGCGAATCCCAAGAATCTGTTACTGAAGAGAGTCAGAGAGAATCATCTGAAATCAATGGCAGACGCATCACTGTGATCGACACTCCAGGACTGTTTGATACTGAACTCAGTAATAAGGAGATCCAGAGAGAAATCAGACGCTGCATCTCCATGATTCTGCCTGGACCACATGTGTTCATCATCGTGCTCAGTATAGGACAGAGATTCACTAAAGAAGAGGCAAAATCTGTAAAGTTTATCCAGGAGACGTTTGGTGAACACTCTCTAATGTTTACTATGGTGCTCTTCACTAGAGGAGATGAGCTAGGGAATAAAACACTTGAAGAGTGTTTGGGAAAACCAGGATCAGTGGTCAGAACACTGCTTGAAACTTGTGGAAACAGATTCCATGTGTTCAACAACAATCAGCCTGAAGACCGAACACAAGTGTCTGATCTACTGGAGAAGATAGACATCATGGTGAAGGCAAACGGAGGAAGCTTCTACTCATTTAAAATGTTCAGAGAGATGGAGAGAGAAAATCAAGAACAGCAGATGAAGATCCTGAAGAACAGAGTCAGAGAAACAGAAGAAAAGATGAAGAATCTAGAAGAAGAGAAGGACAGAATGAAGATGTTGATGGAGGAAGAACAACAAAAGCAGCAAGAATCATTGGAGAAATTTAAACAAGAGAAGGACAGAATGAAAAAAGAAAAAGAAGACCTTCAGTTTAAACATGAGGAAGAAAAAAACAAGATGAAGATCCAGATTGAGCAAATGAACAGAGAAAGAGAAGAACTTATGAAGAAACATGAAGAAGAGAAAATGAAGATGATGGAAGAACGACAGAATCTGGAGAAAGAGAGAAAGGAAAGAGAAGAACTGAAAAAAGAAATAAGCAAACAAGAGGAACATCAGAGAGAGACAATAGAAGATATGAAGAGAGAACGAGAGACAATTAGACAAAATATAGAGGAAATGAGGAAAGAAAGAGAAAAACTTCAGATCCAACATAAGACAGAAACAGACAGACTGATGAAGAGAATGGAGGATGAAGAAAAGAATCATAAATTAGAGAGAAAGAGAAGAGAAGAAGAGTTGAATGAGAGAGAAGAACAACATAAGGAAGAAATGAAAGAGATAGAAAGAATGAAAAAAGAGAAAGAAGATCTTCAGTCTAAACATGAGAAAGACAAAAACAAGATGAAGATCCAGATTGAACAAATGAATAAAGAAAGAGAAGAACTGATGAAGAAACATGAAGTAGAGAAAGAGAGAATGAAGATGATGATGAAGGAGGAACGACAGAAACAGGAGAAAGAGAAGAAGAGCAGAGAAGAAGAACTGATGAAGAAACATGAAGAAGAGAAAGAGAGAATGAAGATGATGATGGAGGAGGAACGACAGAAACAGGAGAAAGAGAAGAAGAGGAGAGAAGAAGAACTGATGAAGAATCATGAACAAGAGAAAGAAAGAATGAAGATGATGATGGAGGAGGAACGACAGAATCAGGAGAAAGAGAAGAAAAGAGCAGAACTGATGAAGAAACATGAAGAGAAAGAGAGAATGAAGATTATGGTGGAGGAGGAACGACAGAAACAGGAGAATGAACGAAAGAAAAGAGAAGAGGAGTTTAAAGAAAGAGAGAACCAAAATAAAATACAGATGAAAAGAAAACAAGAGGAATGGGAGAAACAGAAACAAGATGAAGAGAAGGGAAGAGAAGAAAACAAGCAGATTTCAGATAAACACATTCAGAAACCCCAGAGTGAAATGGAGGGAATAATCAAAGAGAAAGAGAGAAAGGAAAGAGAGAGACAAAAACAACTAGAGGATTCAGAGAACAGACTGGAAGAAGAAAAGATGAGAGATGATCAACAAACGAGTTTTAAAGAGAAACTGAAACTGCTTGAAAAACAACATGAAGAAGAACGAGCGGAGTGGAGAAGGGAATATGACAGAGAGAAAGAGAAGATGATGAGGAAAATACAGTCTGAAACTGATGATTCACTACAGGTGAGTGTTACTGTAAGCTTTCATCTTTCAGGGCTCGACAGTGCGACCATTCCTCTCGCATTTGTTGTCACTTAATCATTGTTGTTCAGTCGTGTCTAGCCACTTGTGGTATTGACCTGCCACCTTGTCGGCATTTAAAGTCCTGCATTCAGGTTAGTTGTACTTTCATTTTCTCTCAGTGTGCAGTCGAGAGTAACACACATGCATTTTATTTCAGTGGCTGATTTAAACGTTGATATTTGTGTGTAAGTGCTCTATTTTTACTAAAGCTCTATATATGTAAATATTCAAGGGTCATTTGATTATCATCATTTTTATACCACTTGTATTTTGTTGTACAACAAATATGAAAAATTTGCTAATATTCGATTTAAATGGTCTCATTTAATAGATTTTCCTCATCTGCATATTGAAATTTGCATAAAAAAGTATGCACATTAGTAAAATTGTACTGCTAGTTGAATTGAACATGTTAAAGTAAATGTGAATATGTACATACTTTCCCCCTTTTTGTTGTAGTTTTACAAAAAAAGATATTGAGAAGAACAACCGGCAGCCACTTAAGTTACAAGTTCAGTTTAAACTCCCCCTTCAATATGCACAACAAGAAAACAAAAAGCTGCAGTTTAGACTGCATATAGTCTGTGGAAGAATGATTGAGTGTATGTCTAATGCTCGCCCATACACACAACTACCACAGATATATTTCAGGAGCTGATGTGTGACACAATAAACATGCTGATTTGCATTATAACTGGTGACAGGCAATGCTTGAAATATGAACCTCATTTCTGGTGTCCTAAGATGCATCAATTATGTCAGCTTTACATTTTTTCATGTGCTTGAATGTTAAAAGGTCCCTCCTATGAATTGCCAGTCACTGAAATGGCCCCCCGCCAATTTGAGTTTGAGACCCCTGCTTTAAAAAAAAAAGGACGGTATTACTTTGGTGCAGACGGAAACTTTAATTAGATTTAACTTAGAGGCATTGCCATATTCAGAGGCTTTGCAGCTATTGACAAAGAAAGTTTATCAGTAAGATAAAGTGCTCTGATAAACAGTGTCAGCTTTGCTCATAAGTGTGTCATGTGCGTCTTTCTTTACATTGTCTTACTTTTCCTATGTGGAAAAAAAATGTAAAGACCTAAAGGCTCTTTTACACATTTCTTACTAGTTTATTTGTGTTGAATCCTAAAAGGTTGCAGCCTACAGGAAACTGGAGACCAAATACAGCGAGTGGTCCTGGAGTCTCCACAATGCCATGATGGAAATTGAGAACAAACTACACAACCAAATAGAAAATGAAGCAATTCAAGAGGTTGAGGAAACTGATCTTGACAGAGAACTGAAGACGACCAGTGAAGAAGTGGAAAAATCCATGTCAGAGTTCTTTGAGAAAGACACAGATAAATATTTACTGATTCAGTGGAAAACTTTGTTTAAAACTAAAATCAAGAAGCTTCAGGAGAACATTGTCAGAGAAGCAAAAAGGAAATTAAATGAGGTTCTTCAGCACCATGACATAAATAGAAAGATCGATGCTCAGAGGACACATCATAAAAACACTCTCTATGAAAAGTGCAAAGTAGCTGACAAAGATAAAACAAATGATAAAAAAACAGTGAAGAAATTTTTTTATTCAGTTTGGGAGCAGAGTATGGAGGAGATCACCAGAGACACTTCTGCAATCATAGAGATCGACATAATGAGAGATGTAAGAAAGACCCTCAGTGACATCTATGAAAGTGCTCCTGTAGACCAATGGGAGGACAGCAGGGATATTTTCAATGTAAAAACTTATTCACATTATGTATGGCTGAAAAGAAACTACAGGCGCAGTGATCTACTGCAATTTACAATGGAGTGGTTTGGCTACATTCTGTCTAAAGCAGATGAAGCCCAGATCAGATCATTCGTCTCAGATGTTGCTCATCAGACAGACAGAATGATTCAGTCATTTAACATTACAAAGATGGGCTACAACATCAGCCTCATTCAACAACTCATATATTACATCAACACAAGAGAAACAGAACATGAGGAAGGAGCCGTGAAATATGTGTTCAAGGATGAGTTCTTCATTGATTTGGTTTATTCAATCTGTAAAAGAGCAAACAAGATGATCACTGACCAACACAGACTCTTCAGAGAAGATAATGATCCTGAAATATACTTAAAGAAGAAGAGAGAAGAGTACTATAGTATTTTCCACAATTACTGTCATGGAGCAAAACCAGCTGCTATTTTTGCTGAGATCATCTGTCAGAAACTGAAGGAGCCCATTGAGCAGAGCGTCTACAAGAAAACTGCCAGAGATTTAGCAGATGAAATGAAAACAGACTGTGAATCACTGAGTGGAAACAGATCAAAGCTGGAGAAACACATCCTGAAGACACTGGCAAAAAAGGAGGACTTTGACAAATACATGAACTACATTGAACATCCCCGAGATCACTTCAAGAGTTTCATCAGAGATGAAGTCAGTCGCTACATCAGAGATAAGTTCAGAGTCAGGGTTTTACCCAAGATGAAGGAGAACATTAAACTCCTGCAGCAGAAGATCATGAACGCAGCACATCAATCTACTGAACATGTTCAAGTCAACAGTGGAGATGTTGGTTTGTGGTTGAAGAGTTTCACACAGCAGCTCTCAGATCAGCTGATCTTCTCTGAAAAAGACCTCAGTGGAGTCAAACATGATGATGTTGATGATTTCAGACTCCTAGAAGATGTGATCAGACAAGAGCTTCCTGCTGTAATGTCAGACATCAGCAGCAGATTCAACACAGACACATTTCCAGTAAAGCTGGACTATAAGTTCAGACCAGATGAGCTTCTGATTGATCACTTCTGTCAGTGCTGTTGGGTTCAGTGTCCATTCTGTGGAGTTATCTGTACAAACACCAGAGAAAACCATGATGGAGATCACAGTGCTCCTTTCCACCGTGTAATTGGACTAAATGGACAGTTTTGTGCAGGAACAAAAAACTTGTCTATAAACATCTGCACATCAGCAGTAGCCAGTGATCAATCTTTTAATCCCACTGCATCAACTAAATCAGTCCCCTGGAGAGATTACAGAAGAGCTGGAGGAGTTTATGCAGACTGGAGCATCACTCCTGATCTCCCTGAACTGCCCTACTGGAAGTGGTTTGTGTGCAGATTCCAGAAAGATCTGGAAAAATACTACAGTAAAACATTTGAGAAGAAAGGTAATATACCAGCTGAATGGAGAAATTACACAAAACAAGATGCTGTTAAAAGTTTGCAATAACACATCTATTGGAGGAGATGAAAAATGAGAAACTAAATCAGTTATTACCTGTATACATTGATCAATGAGAGTCTGAATTCAGCTACAGCTTGGATTAGTTGTATCAAATACACTGAACTCTAAAGACAATATTCAATTCTTTTTAAAAGTGACTAACTGGTGTAACTACATGTATGATGACCAATCAAACAAGTTTATCATAATGACTGTCATTTATTATTTGTTTTCTAGTTGTGTATATTGTCTTGTGTGTGTGTGTATCAAGTGTAATGTACGGGCTGTAGCTGAAGAGCAGCTTAAGAATGAAGAACATTCTTAAAGAGCCCATATTATGAGGTTTTTGAAAATGCCCTTCCATGTAGTGTGTAACACAGTTCTAAGTGAAGTGAAGTATCCAGCTAAGGCTTAAATCTGTTAGTGTACAGTGTTTAAAACTGTTGGTTCATTTATAAAAGAGTCGACTCATATTGCTTCAAACGAGTTGTCTTGATTATGAGTCATTATGCATTTCGCCATGACGTGACAACGAAACTAAGTTATTCATGTGCATGCGCAAACCCGGGAGATTTGAAACCTGCGGCCCCGCCCACTGACACAGAAACCCACACACACACACAAACACACACACACAAACATGCCGGTCGATTGAAGTCACACTGCAGATAGATATTATTGAGTCTCTACCCAAAGATGAAACCTCAGCATTATAATCCAACCCTAAGCAGTTGGAAACTACTGGAAAACCTCTGGAAATTACATTCTACGAAGAATAGCCTACTTCATTGCCCGTTTGTTAAAGGAAGGATCAGTAAAGAGAACTGATGGACTATGTCAGGACATGGATGGGTTTCTTCCTCCATTTCACAAGTGTAAGTACGTGCGATTAAAGTTATGGCCTCGTTTACTCTAGCTTGCAAATGTATTTAGTTGTGATTTGTTACTTGTAACCGCTTGTACTGTATGAGGTTAACTCGCTATTTGCTCATATCGCGTTCAAAGCCACGTTGAAAACGCGACGCGTGTAGCTTTGTTTACGTTTCATGAAGGAGGGTAATGTCTGTGTGTGTGCGCAGGCGCATTGTCGTTCGGAGGAGGGTTATGTGTGTGTGTGTGTGTGTGAGGACGAGAACAATATGTGTGTGTGTGAGCGTGTGTGTGTGTGAAAAGAGCAGAATGTGACAAGCTAGGAGATCTCCTTGCCAGTTCTTGGGAGTTTTTGATCAATAAAAAAGTTAGTCGTCGGTATTTTCAAGTCCATCGCCTGTATTTAATTTCATCCACTGGCAGCTGAAATCCCCGCCTTACACTATCGAGCATGTATGCACTCTGACTACTTCTATATTGTTGATTAGCTGCTGTGCATTTCACTCTGTCTCTTGCTGAAGGCAGTCAGTGTCGACCAATCGCAACAGACTGTCATCGCTCCAATCAGCGCAGATTAGCTTTGCGCTAAGGAGGGGTTTGAGAACAAATGAATCACTGGACGATTCATATGGTAGTCGCTGGGATCATTAGATAAAAATAAGTGAAGTTTATTCATAAACTAATTTCGAGAGGATCACGTGCTTATGATTTATCAAGGCCGGTCTCGCATTTGCTAATCACTATCTTACAATCATATGAGCCCTAAGCTACTATAAATAGCCACAGTTTTCAGTTCACTTTATCTTCGTTTGGAAGAAACCCACCTCCTCCCCTTTTCTCCTCCTTTACCTCTGATTGGCCGGCACGGCGGCCCAGTGGTTAGCACTGTGAGCCCCACAGCAAGAACACTGCCAGCCCTGGTTCCACAGGACCGGTGGGTGTTTCTGTGAGGAGTTTGTATGTTTTCCCTGGGTCCACGTGGGTTTTCCCCGGGTTCTCCGGTTTCCTCCTACAATCCAAAGACATTTAACATACATAAGAATCAAGTTTTGTCTAATCCCTTGTGTTCCCTTAGCTACCGCAGCAGGGGAGTTCTGAGATCCACCGAGCTCAGGCTACCCTCTTGCTCTGCCAACGGGAGGAAGCCCCAGGCTCGAGGAGCCCTTAAGCTCGGGGCTCTCTCCCGGAACAGCATGCCAAACAAACTTTTATAAATCATCAGCTAAGTGTGAACTCTTGAAATGCAGATTACAAGACCATGAAAGCGTTTTTTGACCTTGCATGCATATTAGACTGTTGTTGGAGACCCTTACAACCAAAATATGACCCTATTTTATGTATAATATGGGCTCTTTAAGTACCATATTTCTTACTCGCTTGTAGTTGATGTCCTTCGGCTACAGAAAGTCTGGAGACAAAGGTTGCTGTGCAAGACACCGTGTTTAACCCGGGATGTGTAGTGGATGCTGGGGACCCATTGCTGCTGTATAATCTATATTTCAGATGGTTGGTGATAAGGGAGAAACCTCCATTGTGGACATTTGTGCAACCCAAGACATTCCAAAGGAAAATCTCCACCTTTTCCAACACACAAACACACACACATTCTTGAAAATAACTATTAGAACTCACTCCAAATAATATGTAATGTGTGTTTGTAATCTATATGCTCTGCCCTCTAGCGAAAGTAGTTAAAATGATATATGTACACACTAATGCAGTCTTTTTTGAGTCTTATATAGTATAAAAATGCCTAGATGCTATCTAATGTGTGCTTAGAGTGTCATGTTTAGTATCATTAAATTTCTTCTGCTATTTACAACACATGATGCTGAGTGCATGATAATAACTTATACGGCTTGCATCCTTTAATGCTCAGAATAAATGTCTCTTCGTAAGTTTCAGGAGGACCCTCATTAAGCATATCAGCGGTCCACAGACAAAGAAAATCTCTCAAAACTTTGCCATAAAACCATTGGTCAGTCAGTAGAAAATGGGTGACTTTACCCATAGTTAAAACCCAGTTTGTCCCTAGAATCAGGGTAGAAAGGTCCCGAAAAGAAGCTCTCCAGAAGTGCCCCTGAGGGGCAGACCACATTTCTGTACCCACGTGACTCGCCTGAGTTCACGTATCCAAATTTTCCACCAAATTAAACTCAGTTTAATGTTTGCGTCTCGCGTATCCCCCGATCTGTGTTGCAAACTCCACGCATCAAGAAAGGACTTCATAAAGAACTCCATCTTCTAAGCATCAGAGAAACTTGCACAATGAGAGAAAGAGAGCAACATGTATTTAATCGTGCGTTAAAGCTGTGCCCCTTATCAAAAAGGGTTTTTTTTATAATCATGGTGGTCCTGAATAGCTGTGTGGAACTATGCTAGATTTGCCATTCTTTTTTTCTTAACTCTTTATTTCCTCGCTTGCTTACTTCTCTATGTTTAGTTAGTCAAGTCAAGTCAACTTTATAGTCAAGTCAACTTTATTGTCAATCAAATCATGCAACATTATATTACACAGCAGACTGAAATTGCGTTTCTCCCATACTCTAATGTGCAATTTAAAACAAAAATATGACACACACTAGACATAAACTAAACATTTAACTAATGTAGTACAAGAGAAATTGAATAAATAGACAATAATAAACCGTGAACAATTACCAGATATTCTATTGTTCCAGAATATGACCAAGTTGAGGTATTTATTGTAGTGCAATTAGGTGCAGTATGGCAAAAGGTTGGTGTACCTCATCTCTGTAGGCTGAGTCGTCGTCGTTGCTGATGAGGCCCACAACTGTCGTGTCATCTGCAAATTTGATGATGTGATTTGAGTTGTATCTGGCACAACAGTCATGAGTCATCAGTGTGAACAGCAGAGGACTTAACACACATCCTTGAGGGACTCCAGTGTTCATGATGATGGTCTGTGAGGAGTTTTCACTGACTCTTACTGTCTGTGGTCTGTTGGTGAGAAAATCTAATAACCAGTTGCACAGTGGGGTGCTGATGCCTACAGCTCTGAGTTTTCCCACCAGGTGTTGTGGAATGACTGTATTAAAGGCAGAGCTGAAGTCAATAAACAGCATCCGCACACAGCTGTTTTTGTTTTCCAGATGAGCCAGACTGAGGTGAAGTGCTGTTGCTATGGCGTCATCAGTGGAAAGCTTGGAGCGATAAGCAAACTGGAAAGGGTCAAATGTGACAGGTAGGCTAGATGTTATGTGAGCCTTAACCAGCCTTTCAAAGCACTTCATTATGATGGACGTAAGTGCTATAGGCCGGTAGTCGTTCAGTGTTGTGACTGGTTATTTCTTAGGTAGCGGGATGATATTAGTAGCTTTGAATAGGGTTGGGCATCTAAGCTATAATGCGGATCCGATACGCATCTCGATACAAAGAATACGATCTGATATATTAGCAATACATTTGTGACATTGCGATGCAACACGATACGATTCACACCCATATCACGATACAATTCGATAATTCAGCACTAACTTATTAGATCAGGTTTATGAGATGATGTAAGAAAGGATGCTGTGCCATTGAATGAGTTTGATTATTTATTAACCAAGCAAAACCAACTTTTTTTACAAACTGGCTTTTCTCTCAGAGCCAGAGTGTCAGTTTACAGTAGAGGGCCATTTTAGAACCTATAGCACATATTATTTAAGTATTTTCAAGATAAACAGAATGTATAAGTGCAATATATATTATAAATGTATATATTTGCACTCTTTCAACATAAAGGTTTAGCATTGCACAACAAGAATTGTGATTTAACTTTTCAACTATGAAAACAAGTTTTACAAAGATATTTTGCCACTGATTATTCAAAACTTAAGGTGGTGAACTAGCAGTGTTATGCTGCTTTGAAACATCACTGTCACTGTAAACAACAGGCTAATAAAAATATAAATAAATAAAAATTAACAGGAGGTGTTTAAAACCTTCGTTCTCCGTGACACTAGGCTGAATATCTTTGCAGATGAACAGTGCAATAGCATTCGTTATTGGCGTAGAGCGAGCAGAACTGTTGTGCATGGAGAAAACTTTCAATGCTTTTCTCACCACTTTTGGAGCTGGTAGCTACAGTTGAAGCAGAGCAGGAAGCCGGGGATGCAGGAACACTGGAAGATGCTTCCACAACAACACCGAGGCGCCGCTTTAAGTGAGATTTCAGATTAGTCGTACTGCCCGTGTATTTTACAGATGCGCGGCACATTTTGCAAATTGCATCTGTCCTGTCAAGTTGTCCATCCTTTTTGCAGAATCCATAATGTTTCCCAGATCTTCCTCCACTCTTAATTCATACTCAAAGGCAATTGTAAATGTCTAGTTTCCCCACTTCAGTGAGGGGAACAATGTTTGTTCTTATTTTTCTCTGATGCTCGGATTAAGATATTGTTCTGTAATATACTGTGACGCTGTTGACAGGAGCATTAAGCACAAGATTTGGGATGCAACCTGTGTGAGCCTTGATTGATTTTTCTGCTGCTACACGAGTCAGGCGAGTTCTGCTGTATTGTTTTTTTTTTAACTCAACGTGTTGCACGTCTTTCACATATATATACAATAAGCATGTTTAAGTAATATGAATCGTTCACATATCTTTTGTGAGTTCACTTTCTGAGATGTGGAACGCAGGAAAAGCTGCCTATAGAGAGACAACCAATCGCTGGTGGTGTGTGTGTGTATGTGTGTGTGTTTACAGCAGTTTGACTGATAAATATGAATTTTTAGCCAAAAGAATTTAGAATTTTAATGGTGCCAAACCGCATTTCCCGTTGTTTACATCTTAGCTACAACATACCATTAAGGCTAGACACTGTACATGTCATAATCAAATTTAGCAAATAAAAACTCACAGGCCACCGCTTCTGCTTGTTGGAGTTGCTCCTTCTTTGAGAAAACTTTAACTGAATCCAGCACTGATCTGGGAGAGATTCTGGAGCTATTTTGTCAAATCATGCTTGCTATGTATTTTATAATTCTCTGGAACATAATTAATATTGAACTGTAAGCATTTCTTTGTGTCGTGTCGTTTAATAGTCTAAATACAGAAACAGAAGAAGCTCTGTGGTTGGACGGAATTTCAGCTCCCTCTGCTGTATTATTACAGCATCTCTGGCAACGCCCCTTAACTGCGCAGTTTGTGTGCGCAGTATAAGTACTTTTGTGATTTCACAGGCCCAGAAGTGTTTTTTTTTTTGTAGTCTCCAAAATTCATTCATTGTAGGCTTTGATAAGCTAACTTTAAAATCCAAGGTCTCCCTTTGCATTAAACTTTGAGCGTTTTAGATTCAGAGATGCTGTTTATGTTCACACAGCTACATTACACATCAACTAAAGTTTAAAATATGATATCATAGTGGACCACCCCTTTAATCATTGTATGGGATGAAAATAGTATCAACATTATTTACGAATGCACGCTCTGTGATCCATGTGCTTTATCAATGTTGTTTATGCCGTTTTACATCCACAAACGACTGGCTTTTGACCCGAGTCTGAGAATGTAAGATTAATATTGTTTTGCAGTCAAAAATCTTAAATTACGTGTGCGAAATTTGCATTTGTATTGCATTTACAGATTAGGTGACAAGTGTGTGCGAACTACAAATGCCCTTAGACAATGTAAATAAGCAACAAATTTTTATTGAGATTATGTCGTCTGACTAGTGTGTTCTTTAAAGACGCACACACTGTACAGCTCTGACAAGGCTGCTTTATTTAGCCTGTCGCCTATATAATAGTTTAGATCAGTGGTTCTCAAACTTTTTTCTATCAAGTACCACCTTAGAAAAACATTGTCTTTCCAAGTACCACCAAAATGAGCTGCATTGAAATACCGTAGCGTAGTTGGACCAGTAAAGCAGCTAAAACTCTGCACAGTTAAAAAACCGGGCAGATTACCTCAGAAATATAGCCTATATATAATATATAGCATATTATATACATAATTTTTAATAAATTTTGAATTATATGTAGCATGTATATGACATATTTCATTCCTCCGTGTACCACTAGAAGGAAGCCCGCGTACCACTAGTGGTACACGTACCACAGTTTGAGAACCACTGGTTTAGATTTTTTACATATGTTCCATTACTGTAAATATATTTCTTTTTTTATATGTATAGTTTATTTAAACTACAGTTTAAATAAATTATAAAAATATAATTACATAAACCAGGGGTTTTTAAAGTGTGAGGCGCTCCTCCCCTGGGGGGCGCCAGAGCATGTCAGGGGAGGCGCGGGAAAAAATATTATATAATAAAAATATTAAGTTTAATTATTATATGTATTTTTTATTATATTTAAACATTTTAATTAAACAAAGCTAAAAAAAATTATACGTCTAAAATACGTCTTTTTTACCCAGAAGGCCATAGCTGTGAATTCGCTTTTGTTTGGCAAGCCCGCCAATACAGGTATGTGCATGCTAATACAATGGATCGGTTTCTGAGACCCCCCGATTCAAAGCCTTCAAGTTCAGGGCTTAAACCCAAAAGACGACAATATGATGATCAGTATTTAAGTTTAGGATTTACGTGGACAGGACCAGCTGATGAACCACGACCTTTATGTGTGGTTTGTCAAGATATTTTGGCTAATGACAGCATGAGACCCGCTAAACTTCAACTGTTTTGACGGGGATGGAAAGTTCTTGGATCTGTTCTATTTATATTGAAACGTTATATTAAAATACTTGTTATTACTCTGTAAGTAATTGCACTTTTATGCGAATGATGATAAAAGTGAGTTAACAGTCTGACATTTGTCTGTGTCTTTATATGTATATGTATATATATATATATATATATATATATATATATATATATATATGTGTGTGTGTGTGTGTGTGTGTGCGTGCGTGCTTGGGAGGAGGGGGGCGCTAATGGATAAGTTGTGTCAAAAGGGAGGCCCACTGTCTTAGACTTTGAAAAACCCTGCCATAAACGCTTGGCACATTCGTCTTAATCTTCAGATTAGATCCGTTAATTATGTATTTTATAAACTGACTATTAATAAACTATTAATAACTGTAATCGGGCATGTGATCAGTCAAGGACAAAAAAAAGGAAGATTAGACCCCACACCTTCATGAAAAAAAAATAAATAAATAAATATACACACACACATATATATACATATATATATATATATATATATATATATATATATATATATATATATATATATATATTAGCGCTGTCAAAATTAATGCGTTAACGCATGTGATTAATTTTAAATAATTAACGCGTTAAAAAAATTTACGCAATTAAAGCAGTTGCAGGTTTTTTTTAAATTCCTGCTGTGGTGGACGTGTGTTTAACATGCAAGAAATGTGGATAATACCAAGGAAGCACTTTTTGAAGGCAAGTTTCAGTATAAAACAATTAGTCGCATCACCAGGCTCTCCAAAGTTTCATGCAATTTCTGGTGTTTCATTTTTAACTTTCGACTTCTGTTGTAAGTTAATACAGCATGGCAAACAGAAAGAAAATCCTCCGCATTTCGTGACTCGGTGTTCCTTTAAGTTAATAAAATCACTGCTTAGGCTACACGGTAGAATTTTAATAAGAGTATAATCTTGATCATATTAAAATCGGAGTATTGGTGTCTTATGTGAATGTACTCAGAAAGTCTCTGGTGAAGTCGCGAGCTGTCAAAGACAGGGCATTACTCTGTCTTTTAGCATGAGCCCTCCAAGTTTAGCGTGTTTCCTCATTAAACGCAACGAAAGCGTATGCTTCGCGTTGTTGTGTCAGAATCCTTGTGAAATACAGTAATACTTTAGGACGCTTAGTTTAAGCAAATTTGATGAACGTGATCATGCGTGTTGAATCTGAGGGGAGTTGCTCCAGTATGGAAGGCCGTTGGGGCCAAAACATCTGCAGCGTGTTGTGTGCGTGTCTGTGTCAGGCCTGTTGAGGGATGTCAGGGGTGGAGTGAGCAACGTATCTGAGTAGGGGAGTGTGCACACAAGACATACCTGAAGGACGGTAGGGGTGAGTTGCGTGCGACATAGGCTACCTGAAGAGCGAGGAGGGATGCGGGGGAGAGGGGTGTGCAATGTATTTAACGACCGGTTTGCGAGAGATTATCATTAATTTGCGGGCATTTGGGAGTCTCTGTGCACTTGCTGGATACTCCTAGTCTTAGCAACTGGATGAATGTAAAGGAGGATTAAGCTAAATTGTTTCTACTCTATAATTAATGTTCTCAACTCACAGCAATAAAACTTTACAATGAGTGCAACAGTTTGTATTCTATAGTTTATTATTATAATTTTTCATTTTCCATATCTGCAATTCCTGTATTTTGGCATTTTTTTGCAGTCCACTTAGAATCCAACATGGAAATCAATGTTTTCTTTATTGGCATTGATTGTTTTGAAATTGAAATGTCATTAACATGCCTGTGTTTTAATTTCTGTAATAAATATGGCTGTCAGGCCAGGATCTTGATGGTTTATTGTGGGTTTGTTGTTTACATGAAGAAATCTGTTACAAGTTAAACAAAAATTCTATTAAACAATTATATTTTGAATTTAAATAGTTTTTGTCTTGCGTTTCCATTAATTTTACATTTAAATAGCCAAAATTACAAGTTTCAGTATTTTTAATGCGATTAATTTTTTTTAAAAAGGTGCGATTAATTAGTTAATTTTTTTAATCGATTGACAGCACTAAAATATATTTATATACACACACACACACACACACATATATATATATATATATATATATATATATATATATATATATATATATACATATATATATATATATATATATATATATATATATACATATACACATATACACACACACACACACAGTTGAAGTCAGAATGGCCTAATCCCAATTCTACCCCTTAGCCCTTCCCCTTACGTTCACGCCAAGGGGTAAGGGTGTCCCAATTCTTTATCTTGAAGGCGTAGGGCTAAGGGGAAGGGGTGAATAGCCCATCAAAACAAGGATTTTTCAGGACCACACTCGAAACCAAGGGGTAAAAAAAATTTCCCAGAATGCACCTGCTACAACGGCAGTATTCCTGAACCCGTAAGTAAGGAAATCCACAAATTAATATTTTTTGCCATTATTACGACAAACACATGTTTAATATATTCATAACTGCGTTTGTGTTTTACCATCATGCTTTAAAAAAAAACACTAAATAAAAACCGCAAAATTTTGCAATCTATAACCAATAATAACTTCTGTATTGCAGTTCCACACCATTCTGACAAAGAAAAGTCTAGTGTCTGGGAATGAGCTTTTTACAGTGTCTGCTATAATGATAGTGCTGTTTTCCTGTGTTTACATAGATGAATATGGCCACTGTGTAAATGCACAGTACAGTTACGATCTTATTGTCACAATAGGTCATTATAATATTATAATTTATGCCTTCAGTCATTTCCTGAACTGGAATCACTACATCAGTCGCCATCGTCTGATCTCATATGAAGCATGAAAGCGCAATAACGTGATGATGCGTGCAGGTGCTGTAGTGCTGTCGCAATTCTTAGGGTTAAACTTTGAAGCCCTTCCTCTTAACCCTCGGTTGTAATGGCCAAGGGTAAGGGGTACAAAAATAGAATTAGGATTGGGCCTTATTAGCTCCCCTGAATCATTTGCCCCGTTTATTTTTTTCCCCATTTTCTGTTTAATGGAAAGCAGATTTTTCAGATTAGGCAAAGACAATTGCCTTCAGATGACCCCAAAAATAAAAGTCTAAGGGGGTTAGATTGGGAGACCTTGAGGGCCATTCAACTGACCCACAACGACCAATCCACTTTTCAGGAAACTGTTTATCTAGCAGTGCTCAGACCCCATAATGTGTTGGTGCACCATCCTGCTGGAAAAACTGAGGGAACGTGCCAGCTTCAGTGCATAAAAAGGGAAACTCAATTCAAATTTCAAATATCCCGTGGCCTTGAGGTTTCCATTGATAAAGAATGGCCCCGCTATTTTTGTTGTCTGTGGTGTGAAATTCAAAGTTATTATAGTTAACGAAAACTAACGAAAAATCGAAAACTAAAATGTAAAATAATTGTCGTTAACTGAAATAAAAATAAAAACGAGTTTTTTCAAAAACTAGAACTTACTGAAACTGTATAGTGTACAAACAAAACTAACTGAAACTAACTAAAATGATAGCAAAAACCTTCTTTGTTTTCGTGTTTGTAAATGTATTTAATACATAATCCTACTGTAAGCCTTTTATAAGTAAATATAATCCGCGCTGCAGGTGTTTGTGTTTGACCCTTTTGCCCCTCAGTGTGTGCTGCTGCCATTGGCCAGATCGAGTCGGCTCTCATCCAGTCAGTCCTCGCTGTTGCTCCCGCGACAAAAACAACGAGTGGACATGACAGCAGCATGGTGACAGCATTAAATAAAGAGACTTAAAACTATTACTTTAACACGTTTGTGCCCAGTAATGGGTTTTATTTCTGTATCGCGAACGAATCCTTTTAACCGGATTTTCTAAGTGAATCGGTTGAACTAGTTCACCAAATCGAACTGAATCATTTGAAACGATTTGCATCTTCAGTAAGCACTTATCTACCAACTACTTACTTTATAACAAGCCTAATACCACCCTGATAGACTTAATTGTCGTGCAATGAAATGTGGTGTTACTAAACGACAAGGAACACGCATGGACAGTACTTCTACATAATTCATCTATAGAAAGAACAGCCATAAAAGGGAAATTAATGGAATTGTGCTGAATATTAGCATCATTAACCCATAACAATGTAGAGTACCTATTAGTACTTGGGGCTACTGATAGTACCTAGAATAGCAAAGTCAAGTAAAGGAGGTCAAGCCTTCTCATTTATGGCTCCTAAACTCTGGCATAGCCTTCCTGATAATGTCCAAGGCGAAGACATACTCTCTCAATTCAAAACTAGATTAAAGACCTATATCTTTATTAAAGCATACACTCAGTGCAACACTTAGCGGTATGATACATGAATGTGCTCCACAGGTTTCTGCATATGGTTTATATACACTATGAACAGCAGCTACGCTAATTATTCTCTATTTCCACCTGGGGATACTCATCTCAAGGCCCTCAGACTATGCAGTGCCACTGATTCGATCCAAGACCAGCGACGAGATGATCCCAAGGTTTCTATATCGTGGACCAGGCCGTATCCTGAGCAGCTGCTGTGGTCATGGAGGAGTGGAGAGCATGAGACTGATTCCTGTGATGCTCCAGGGACAGATGAGTCTTCGCTAAGGTCCAGCTCCCGCCTCCGGCACCACATGACGTTTGGCCAGTGGAGAAATGGACAGGACCAACTGAGCCTGGTTTCCCTCTAGGTTTTTTAATTCTTCACTTTCGCTAATTGGTGAAGTTTTTCCCTCTCCGCTGTCGCCACTGGCTTGCATGGTTCGGAATTTGTAGAGCTGCACATTGATGGATTTGCTCTTCAGTGTTTGGACTCTCAGTAGTGACAATTAAACCACACTGAACTGAGCTAAACTAAACTTAATCCTTGAAAACTGAACTACACTGCTTCAATTTACAACATCGTAAAAACGCAATTCAAATAAAGGTGAATTGAATTGAACTATCAGTATGCTTGTGTGCACTTTATACAGTTTCTATTCTAATTTGCAGTTAAGTGGAATAAATGAATAAATAAATTCAAATGCAAATCGAAGTTTAAATAGCAGAAGTGAACAAATAGATTTTCCCTACCAGCAAATATTAATCCAACACCAAATATAAAAGCAAACACCTACCCGCTATAACATCGTCACCAATGACTAAATCTCTAAAAGAAAGATGAAAACATCAGTAAATTGTAGTTCGGATATGCACTGGCTGGGAACAACAAAGTTTTTTAGAAATTAGTTAAACTATTGTGTTTAAAAAAAAGAGTGAAAAAATGACTGGAATGTATGAATGGCTAGATCAAACGTAGAACAAAAGCCAGGTATGTAAATGTAAGATGGCTAAATCTCTCCAGAATATCAGAGCCTAATAACTCATGGATTTTTATTAGGCAAGACCATAACAATTGCTATGCAATGCTACAATGGACTTTCTGATCTGAGAAGTAATCAGGAAACCAGCTGTTCAACTATTCTTTCACACTTTTTTACACTTTTCATTCTTTTCTATTTATCCTGACTAAATCTTCCTGACTGTATGTCTTTGACAAGATCAGGGAAGAATGCAGGAATGCATCCTTCTCCTTTTAATCTAAGCCCCCCTTCTTGCCCTTAAACAACTTGCTGATTAGAGCACATTTCTTATAAAATGTTCAAGGTTTTAATATGGTGTATCTTCCAGCACTATATTCATGTTTGGTATCATTTTAAATGTCTCTGTGTGATTGGTAAAGTGGTCTTGATTTCACTGCATTATTTCACTTGTATATGTTGATTTGGTTTTTGACTTTGATAAGATCCTTGCCAAATCCTCCCCCCTCCTTAGAGATGATTAACTCCTCAAATTCACCAGGCTGGGGTCTCTGTGACAGTTCTTTTGTCTTGAATTTATGGCTGTTTGTTTTGACTTGAGTATATAAGGTAAAGATGTGGTATGAGTAGGGGGGGATCTTGTAAAAAGACACCCCATTGCAGCATCTCTGAGACTTAGGCCGTACTCACGCTATGTACAGTTGCCTCGAACCGGGCCAAAGCACGCTTGTCCCCCTCCCGTCTCCCCCGACGGCCTGCACTCACACCACAATCAGGCCTTGGCACGCTAACGTCATCGCTGCCGTGCTGTTCAGTGAGAAGCGCTCTCACTCAGCAGCACAGGAGATTGCTTTTGTTATATCGTTTCAGTCGTTTGTTATGCCGTCAAATATTTCGCCAAACAGTCCTTAGAGATGCGGTGACACGCAGTCAGATATTTCGCCGAACAGATCCGCCACTTTTGGCGCTCATAATCATAATGCTCTCGTGCTGCAGGAATGAGGAGGTCTGCTGAAGGCGCGCAGCTGTCGTGCTGTGAGGAGTTTGCGTCTTTAATAAACTACGACAGTTTGCATTCACTGAACAGTAAGAATAATTAATTAATCTATATGAAACAGTCCCTTAAAAGTCACCACTCGCTTTCAATTTCGAGCCCAAGTGAACCGCGCACAGGCCCACCTCTTCCAACTGGGCCAGGGCCGGCTAAGTGAACCGTCCCAGAGCCCGATTCAGCGCACTCACACTACTCAAACGATCCGGGAAATGGACCTGGGCACGGTACGGATGGCATAGTGTGAGTAGGCCCTTATGCTGCAATGTATTTCTCTGGTCAGGTATGCATCTCTAACTCTTTGATTTATCTTTGATTAATGGATGTTGTATTGTTAGTCTCATCTCTGAATTGGCTTCCTGATGGTTTATTTTGTAATTGGCAGAATACAATTTTACCTGACAAATAAAATGTTAAGTTTTGATTAATGCTGGAGCTTTGTGAATTCATCGTATCCAGTAGATTAGAGGAGTCTTCATTACCTTTATAGTATGGCATAAGTTAAATTGATTAATAGGCACATTTGATTATACGTAGCCATAGAGAGCCTATAACATGTAGACCTTTTAATCATTTAACCACTGAAAGCAGCAAGTTGCACGGGTGTGCCTAAAGGATCTATTTTTTAGGACTAGGTGAGCGTTATGCAATCAGCCTATTTAAATATTAATTAATCCTGCATCCTCTGACTATTTTCAGAGTGTCGACATATTGTCCGTGAGAAGATGCGCAAACCCGAACGTGGAACTCTGAGCGATGTTGGTCCCTAATGAACGTAGAATTTAGAATATCGGACCTCAGAAAATATCAAAACTCTAAATTAAATCATAAATGATGAATGTGATCCGTTCTTACAATTAGAAATACAATCTAAATTTTGGGATCATTTAAATTGGAGTCAGATTGAATTCGGAGCTAAAAAACGAATATAAATAAATTCTAATAATTAATAAAATTCTTTACAGAAGCACTAGAAAAGGCTTACATGCATTAAACCTTCAACCATGCTGGTAGTTTCGTCATTGGGCTAATAGATGGACTCCTACAGTAATAAACGACCAATTTATTAAATATTGGTTGCATAAATGTGAACCTTTTACATAAGATATTAAAAAGAAAAAATAAATATTATAACCCTGAAAAATATCTTAATTGAATAAACAAAAATATAATTTTTGGTAGTTTTTTGGTAATTTGGTAACAAATGGTAGAAACAGCTGACAGCAGGAACATAAGAAAAAGAAAATTGTTAACTGACCAACTGCTAAAGGTTGAGTGCCCAAAGTTTCAATTTCACACACAGCTTTTTGATGAATTTGTGATCCAGAAATCTTTCACACTGGGCAGCAGAAATAGGGAGTTATTGTTATAAGTTATTGTTAAGTTAATAAAATGTGCAGTATGGCTAGTACAAACATTTACATGATCAGAGCTATTTCATCTGTATTTGTATCATAAGAAGTTAATGGCTGTATCAATGTTTCCAAACATTATTAATTTTATTATCTTTAACATAAATATACTTACAGTAGATGGATTAAAACACACATTTTCTCCACAGCACATACAATAATGTGACCTTTAAGAATAATTTTATTTATCAAAATTCATTATATTTACATAATATATTGCACAGATTCCACCTTACTGCCCACACATGAAAAGTACAATGTAAATAGAGACAGAACTGCAAACTCATGTGCAAAGCTGACACTCTTTATCAGAGCACTTTCTCTTTCTGGGCTTTTTAAAGAAGAGTTAAACATGGAATTGCCTATAATTAAAATTGCCTTCTGCCTGAAAGTAAGGCCATTCTTTCTTTTAAACTGTAATGGCCCTAAGCAACAGAATGATTTCTCATTCTTATTTAACAGACAATTAAAACAACAAAGATGTTTAGCATTTAACACCTTTTACATGACACTGTTTCTTTTCAGTGTGTTCAAGTAAAAAAATGAACTAAAACTAATAAATCCACTATTTCACTCCTACTATCCATGTACACCACTGACAGGTCAAATCTGCTCCCTCTCTAGTCTTGGTGCTGCTGAAAGATTGAGATGCATTGGCCAAAGTTTGCGTATGAAGTAATGTCCCGGATTCTGCTTTTTTTAGCTGCGTGTCTACATGTAAGTTGATTTAGAAATCTTGGCTGAATGCATTTTTTAAGTCTTAAATAGAGGACATGTCCAGGAAAAAGAGGTTGTATTGTCACCCTAAATAATGAGTTGGATCAGTCTATTTAGTATACGGCTTTTCTTCTTTGCGTGTCCTCACGCTCTTCTCAAAGTTAAAGTCAGAGCAGGTGTCCAGCGCATCTCTGTTTGTCTGCAGCAGCAGAGCCCGCGAGTCTGTGGCGGAGACTTTTCTCATGCACACAGAACCGGGCCGATGAGGTAAAGTCTTATGTGTGGGAAGCGCTGGTGATGAATTAGGTATCACACTGGATGAACCACGACATGCCATGACCGAATTAAGGCTCGCACGATGTGTGCTACGTCGCCATTCGGTGCTTTATGTTGCCTAGCAGCCTTATGCAAAACTATGTAAAGATCGCTTGACGTGAGGTAAATAAACCAGTAACGTTAGAGATGTGCCGTTGATGGCGTCAGCGTGTGCTACCGTCACAATAGATTTCCATCGTAATACACCATAACTTAAGTGTGAAGAGTATGTTACAGTTTTTTACAATGGCTATGACACTTTTTTTCAATACATTTAACAAGTTTCCTAAACTCTTAACACAGTTAGCACAACATCCGTTTTTGTGGGCTATACAGTTAACACATTTCATGTTGTTTTGACACAAAATGCATCCAGTTAACACAAACTTAAAATGCTTAAACTTCTTTTACACAAACTCAACCAAGAGCAAAACAATGTAATTTTACAGTCAAATTTACAAATGCTTTCACACAGTATGTCAGAACAGATAACACCATGTTCTAAACAGAAATAATATAGGATAAAGTCAAGGTGAACAGCTGTTCTAATTGTGAATTGAAACACAAATATATTCCCTGTATTTTATTCAATTGCCAATGCAAAACAGCATATTGCAGTTTATATATATATATATATATATATATATATATATATATATATATATATATATATATATATATATATATATATATATCCGCAATATGCTGTTTCTCATATACATATATATATTCACTCATATATATATATATATATATATATATATATATATATATATATATATATATATGACAGCTAACTCACATCTAGAAAGCACACTCATTGAGGTATTTCTAATCACATGATCATATGTTCTAATAGAGGACTCTCAAGGTTTTTGAAAGGAACAGTGAGCACATCAAAGAACTCTGTCACCAATACGTCCAGGTAAGATTATGCAATACAGTCATTACTGTACTATACACAGTGTGTTTTGCAGTAAACAACTCTTTCAACCTAGAGTTAATAAGTACATACAGTACATATACAGTACAGCATTTGCATACACTGTGTTTAATTACTTTCAGAGAGTCATAAATTTAGAGGCCAATCAAATACCACATGAAATTTTGTATGTTGACAAGGCTGGGGATGTCGCCGTAGAAAAAACATAATAGGCCAAAGGGCCAGTTACCGTGCCGGGCCATAGAAGATATAAAGTGTAATGTGGATGAGAACATGTGGCAAAAGACCAGGCAGAATAGAAGATTACTTTGTTATTTTCTTATAATTGTGGTGCTTTTTCTGTTTGCAGTGATGTCCTTTTGCAAATAAAGTCTGCACTGCAACAATTCTGTGTCTGTATTTTTTTACATAAACTGTAAATTTTATAAAGCAATTTTTTTCTTAGTTTTTGTATAGAATTTTTGCAGTAAAAGAAAGAAAATGCCTGCATTTACTAAACCCAATGAAACAAAACTGTAGAGACTTCAAATATAAGAGCAGAGCTGACACAAGTATAATTATGGAAACTGTGTTCATCATAAAAGCTACGTCATGTATGCTGGCCTTAGCACCTGTCAGTCGGTCAATCAGTCAGTCAGTCCGCATGTCAACCTAAAGGGTTAAACAAATAACGCACAGCATGCTGACAGAAAAGCTCGCTCTGTAACAATTCACTTGCCTTTTAATATGTTTTGGTGCAATTATAACCCGCAATTAAAAATAAACAACAACTGAATGTTTTGAATGAGAAACTGTTATGTAGCTGTGGCAAAAATGAATTGGGGTGTGGCGCCCCGCCATGAAGGAATGAATGTAGCGGAAACCATGAGATTATGGAGAGAAAAATGCATACAGAGATTTGCTTACACTGCAGTGTGCAGCGAGAATAACATGAGCACTTAAACATATACTGACCCTCTCAGCCATGAAAAACACCCTAAGATGCTCACATTTTAAGAAGATGTCAAGATGGCAGGTGGAGACACACTGTATAAACAGTGGACAGTTCAGATGGTCCAGGAAAGACTTCAGATTGCTCTGGGTGTTGCTCTGGACTTCCTTAGCTTTATAAAATTGTCTTTCTTCATTAAAAACCTTCATGGTTAATTAATAAAAAAGATGGGAACTAAGACAGTGGCGAGTGGATAAGGTCAATAATTATGCAAACAAATATTATATTTCTAAATGATTAACGTGCTATAAAATTCCTTTATCTGATCTGTGCATTTCTAATGTTCCTAGTCTGGTTATCATACAACTCAGAAATCATCTTATAATATCATGAACATGTGGCTGTGACAAAGCAGACCAAAGTCGTACCATAAAGTGGAATAGTGCAATGTCACAACTCTTCAATCAGACGATAAACTGGTAAAACTGGTAAAATCTTAAAATCATTACTCCAGAAGAAAGGAAAGACAGTGTCAGTGAAAGTGGCTGTGAATGTGTAAAGAGGTGTGTTATTTCCAGAGTCAGAGAAACACACTGTTCCTTCATCACAGTCCAGATCAACTCTCACACGCTCAAGTTTCTGTTTAATGGGAAAACCAAAGCGGTCATCCAGTCCGTACTGCACCCACCACACATCAGAGTTAAAGAAAACACAGCCCTTCCTCTGGTTTGATGCTGTCGTTACTCCAACACTCCAGTACAAACTCTCCTTCACCTCCACATCCCAGCAGTGCTTTCCTGAGGTGAAACCCTCTGAACCCAGAACACATGAATACTCATCAAACCTCTCTGGATTATCAGGAAACGCTTGGCTGTTTAAGCTCCATTTCAGGCTGGTCAGATCATCAGACAGGAAGAGGTTTCGATGAGCCACGTTTGGATCCAGAATTATTGGAGCTGAAGAGACACAAACAAATGCTGCTTTTAATTTAATGTTTGTATTAAGAGTGAACTGTATGCAGATAATGAATTGTGAATAAGGCTGCATTATATTGAAAAAAAAAATTTGACATTGCGATATTTTGTTTAGCTGAGATATGAATACAGTCTCAACAAATAACTTCAATAGCTCTATTTGGAAAGAATTCATTGATTTAGACCAGGGATCACCAACATGGTGCCTGTGGGCACCCGGTAGCCTGCGAGGATCACATGAGTTGCCCTTGGGCTTGTTATAAAATTAGCTTACCATAGCACCACATACCAGTAAGCTGCATCTAATATTTTTTGTAGCTATTCTTTTTAAATCACACTTGCATTGGTGTAAAATTGAAAATGACATTAAGTTATATATTAAAAAACTTTAAAAACAATTTCAGACAAATGAAGAGCTGCATATTGATATTTATCTCTTTCCAATCAATGTTGACAACTATTGAGAAACCATTAACATGATCAGTGTCTTCACATACATGAATATCATTAATTATTATTATTAATTAAGCAAATTTGTTATTAGGAAGTGTGTAACAAACTGGTAGCCCTTCACATTAAACAATACCCCAAAAGTAGCTCTCAGTTTTCAAAAGGTTGATGACCCCTGATTTAGACTGATTGGGATTGTTCTGGAAGATTTGGGGGATTATTCTCAATTGTTACTGGGAAGATAGAAGTGAAATATATTACATCATAGCACTCAGCTACAGAAAATGAACAACCAAATGTAAAATAACACCGTAAAGTCTTTATTGTATAACTACATCTTTATTAGGAATTAGAAACAGTACAATTTCATGTGCCTGAATCTTTACACGCTCACAGGCCTAAAAAACACGCGCAAACGATAAACTTTCACGTCATTATGGTTAAACTCTTCAGTGACTCCAAAAATCTTCAGTGTTCTGAAATGTGACTTATAAACTCAACATTGCACTTTCTACAATGTGACTATTGCTGATTCGCACATTGAGATATCAATATATTGATATATTGTGCAGCCCTCATTATAAACACTTGATAATTCAAAGCTCTTTGGCAGCTGCTGCAGAGATCAATCTATCTGTCTATTCTATCTAGTTACAAATCTTTCTCTATATACAAATACACTTTTCTTTTTTTATTACTTTTCATCAGCACCAAGGCACACGGCAACCTCCTCCTATGCTGTTTCTTTAACCTGCAAGTCTTTATTTTACAAATTATATAGATCAGTAAGATGCAATATACAGTATTGCATGTCTGGTGCAGTCAAAAGACAATTGCCTGTGATATCATGTCATTTGGTTTTTGATTGTCAGGTTGTTGTAGGCCAAGTTACAATGATATTCAGTGTTACTTTCTCTGCTTCAGTAATGTCCAGCAGCGGAGTAACAGCTCATGCAAAGGATGAGATGGACAAAAGTAATTAGCGCATGCCCTTAATTTACTTATTTTTGTGTTGTCAGGATCACAGTGCAAACAGCTCAAGGGTGGAATAACTTGAGTGAACATAAAACAAAGCTGAATAAAACGTTCTTCCTCTGCTTTAGTTGCACAGCACAGCACACAGCGAGCTCACATCATCCAGCATGTGTCAAACTACACTACCCACAATACACTTCGCTATGGACTACAACTCCTGTAAATCTTGTATTAATCTCATCTTGTCTTAAAGCGCCCACTTTCTGTTTCCCCTCTCCTGCAACACTAGTGTGCAACTTAAGCAAAAGGGACACTAAAATTGTTTTACATTTGGTTTTGTAGTTCGGGACTAAATATTTGTTTGTTGCAGTTTTAATCGTTTTAAGTTCATTTGATTGACTATATATAAGTTAGTGGATATTATTAACGCATTTATTGGGGAAAAAAATGCTACTTTCTACTGTCATTCAATGCGTTTTGGTCATTAACAATGCACTGTCACTTTAATTGAGCGTGAGCGAGCAGCGCGGCAAAAATAGACCCAGCGCTGAAACTATCACTGCACTGCTGCTTCAGCAGTGCTCACGCCTTGCGATGACGCGTTGCGTGTGGTATGAAAGCTTTAATCTGTTAACATGGGCGCAGAAAAAAGCACACGCTGTTCACGCTCTGCTTGTGCTTGCAGTGTGAAACAGGCTTTAGATAATCACAAACTTTGGTTTGGTTTTATCATGTTTTATAGGGATGTGACAAGTTCTCGTAGAGAGATTTCTCGTCGAGGTGAAAAGTTGTATTGTGAGTTGTGATGTTATGATGGAGCGTGAGAGTGAAATTAGCATAGACAACTGAAGGCAGGACTGGATTTGATCTGCAAATAAAGTGATTTGCACACACCTGACAACCCAAGCTGGCCTCGGAGTTGCGCTTGTCACTCGGTTGGGTGGGCAGATGTGACGGAACCGTTTTTTTCACAGGAGTTCAGCAAATGCCGCATCCAACACAGGCTACAACTACAGCCTCACAACATTATGGTTCGGATCCATGCAATGAAAAAAGCCCTTAAGATATGCTGAAAGTCAAAATTGTCGTAAACACGATTGGAATTAAGACATTGAGTATTCTTACTTTACTCGCATTATTGAAGTGGAGGTATGTACACGCCATAATCAAACTATTAACACCGTGAAGGACATTTAGCTACATTTTGCGACAGGACCTACACACCTAGCGAGTCAGTAAAGCACCACAGATGCACAAATCTCTAAGCATGCGCACACAAACACACACACTCCTGGATACTCATTGTCACATCATCATTACGGAAAACACGTTTATGCTGTCTGGGAAAGGCTGAATTATTATTATTTTTTTTTTATTCTGCGTGCGGCACCAAACTCAATTAAAACAACTCTCTGCTATCAGTCCTTACTTCATATTCGCATGATCGCATCCAGTAGCTCAGAGTGAGTCACGGGCCTGAATAAAATCTTGCTAAATAAACGTGAAACTTATTTCTTAAATTTAAAATTAAATACTAAAAATTACAGATTTTTTTTAAGTTTAGTGTGTGGAAAAAAGTTCGATATATCAAGTGAAATTGTACAGGGGAGAAGCCAGACAGCAGAGTTTATAGCTAAATATAAGCGATGCTCCGATTGATCGGCCAATATTGGCTAAAAGTAGTTTGATCGGCTAACCCCAAAAGCGGCAATCAAAAAAGCCGATCCCTTGACGTAAATTACTCGCATGACTTTTTCACACGTGCATGCGCACGCAAGGATAAACAACGGCAGAGCAGAGCGGAGCTTACCAATGGCAACAAGAGTTCCCCTGTCTTTTACAAAGTGTTCAATAAAGACGTAAAGTAAGACGTTTGCAATGTATGTCGTGATAAAATCCCTCAAGGTGCAAGCAAGGCATTTTAACACCACTAACATGTTAGTCTTAGAACACGCCATACAACAGAATATGCCGAGTATGAGAAGTCTGCTTAAACAACGTAAACCATACAGCAGGGATAATTCGAGGTGGAAAGACATCGCGTTCAGACCCATGAAATGGTAATAATAAACGTTTACAAAGCCATTTAAGGCTTTCGAAAATCCCGATCGCAGTATATATGTCCATGCCTAATATCGGATGGCCAGAAAGTGATTATTTTTTTATAAATTGTTAAAATTTTGGTATTTGTGATGCAGCAAGCCCAGAGATTGTTGTGTACACTATGATTCTATATAAAATTAACTTTAATGTGTGATAGGAATAAAACGTGATCATTAACGAATGATTTCTCCACTCAAATGAATGGCAGCTTGGACTCGGAAACAGTATTACATACATCACCACTTAACAAACGGATTCTTTAGATACTAGTGCTTTTAAAGATATACTAGTGCTTACTCAGACACTAGCTCATTTTTTAGATACTAGTCCTAATTCATTAGATACTAGTACTTATTAAGATACTAGTTTTGATTCATTAGACACTAGTACTTATTTTATTAATGAATAGTAACTGTTCTGTTGGTACTAGTAACAGATGTAAAATTTGTCCATTGATTTCTATGGGATCTGTCGTTGATATATCAAATTAAGTTTTGAGTAGTGTGTATTCCAGCTGGGACTGGTGCATATTTCTATGTACTGCTAGTTAATCATTAACTACTGGTACTTATTAATTAGATAATAGTATCTATTTAATAGGTAGCCTACTAGTACTCATTCATTAGATACTAGTTCATCTGGTTGTTCCTCCTTGTTTCTCTGCCTTGTTATTTAGAAAGGAAGGCTTTGGCTTACAGTAGCTTATTAAATTACTTTTTTTTTTTAGATTTGATGTAGTTGTACCTGGTTCATAATAATAACAGAAAAAAAAACTTGTCATATTGTCCTTTGTGGCAGTAGCCAGTTTTGTTGAAGTTTCACATTTAAAATGTAATCAGTGTATTAAGAGGCTACATGCCATTAAGCTGATCTAATGTGTGTTGGTCTGCCTGACCCCTCTTTGTTTAGAATAATTTTAAGTTACTCTGCCTTATTTGGGAAAGATGGCCTACAGTAGCCCTGAGTTCTCATTTTCTAAAATAAACACTTGGTGGACAAGATCTTGACTGCAGCCTATTTCTACAGTTTTTTCAATATAGTTAGAGCTAGTTTAATTTCTACAAATGGTGCAAACTCTGCTAAATTATAGATAAAAGATTCCCATTCCCCTGCCATTATGTGATCATAATTTTGGTGATCAGTAAACAGCCCCAAAAATGCTGATCGGAGCATCTCTAGCAGTGTTGACATGTCCTTTATGACATAGAATTCATTTAAATAGAAATAAAATACCATTCATTTAAGTTTTTAGAAAGCACCTAAATTGTTTTGTATTTTGTGATTTTTTTTCTAGCACCCGGAGGAAACCCATGCGAAGGCAGGGAGAACATGCAAACTCCACACAGAAACGCCAACTGAGCCGAGGTTCGAACCAGCGACCTTCTTGCTGTGAGGCGACAGCACTACCTACTGCGCCACTGCCTCGCCCGATAAAATTATAAATAAAAAGATTATTTACCGTTCACATAGGCTATTAGCAAATATTTAGCAGTGTTTGCATGTCCACTACTGCGCATAATTCATTAAAATAGAAGTAAAATAACATTCATTAAAAAGAAAACATTCATTTAAAGAAAGCACCTAAATAGTTTTGTGATTTGAGTTTTTTTTTCAGCTGAATAAAAGTTATTCTAAAATCAAAATTTGCATGAGCTGAAAAACATCCTGCAAGTAATCTAAAGCAAGTGACATTTGGTGTGACATTTAAATAATTGAAGGGTCATTCTGAAACAGTGGTGATATACATTATAATGTGAGGATATGGGATATACTATGTTTTCCACACCTAAAGACATTTAGGAACAGTTTATTCCACATCTAATCCCTTCTGTTGTTTTTTGATTTTTGATTGTTGTAGCTGTGCAAAAACTGAAATCATTTAGTGGAGTGATATGGAACTGTAATGCACTCAAAACCTGCCGGAACTACTTTAGCTGTGTGTTTATCTGACAATAACTGCACACTGTCACATGCGCAACAGCCAATCAGAATCAGTACTGTAGTATAAAGTTATACAAAGGGAACCACTGTGTGTGTGTGCAGATCTGTAGTGTAGACTCTTACTGTAGTGGACGATGTCCTGCATCATCTTCCAGACTCTGTACTGCAGGTTCCCCAAGTACTGAGACACGTGAATCAAAGCTCCGGAAGGCATCTGTGGATCCGGCTGTGAGATCTGGACTCTGGAAGAACATTTATGAGTCAGAACTGCAGTGGCTTTCGCTTTAGAAGCAGAAAGAGCAGAGACACCAGCAGATCACTCACCTTTCCATTTTAATCCGAAATTTCTGCAAAAGAAAGACAATTGATCATTCAGAAATTTCCCAAAATATCAAATCACTAATGTGAAAATTGATCAGACCTTCAGAAAGCAGACGTCACTGGCTTTCAGCATCTCCTCCGTGTCTCTGATTGAGTCTGAAAGAGCTGAGATGTGCGTGTTCATCTCCTCCAGCTTCTCCTTCATCATCTGCTTCTTCTGCTCCTCTTCCTCCCTCAGTGCAGTGATTGTATTTTTTTCTTCATCTCTGAGAAACTGATGAAGCTTTCCAAACTGCTGTTTAATCTGACGCTCAGTGTGATCAGCTTGAGCCTGGAAGCAAATTAGTCACTTTCTTCTAAAAGGGAATGTTTAACCAAAAGTGAAAACTCTGTCATTTACTCCCCCTTCACCTGCTAAAACCTATTTAAACTATTTTTTCTGTTGAACACAAAAGACGATATTTTGAAGAATGCTGGTAGCTGGCACCCATTGACTTCTATAGTTTATAAAATACATATTATGGAATTTAATGGTTGCCACAGAGCAGCATTCTTCAAAATTTACATGGAAGTTGAAAAATGCCAGAACTAAAACACATGACTTCAAAGATACTTTGCATAAAAGCATCTGCTAAATGAATGAATGTTTTTCACCTAATGAAAAAATAATTATCTCAGACTAAGAATGTAACAATGAAACACAAACTTACTTTAGTTGCGATTTGGTCATATGAAGAGATTTGTTTTATTAAATTTCCATTCCATTGTAAAAAATAAACATTGTGATCAACTCTAATCGTTGAATCACAATCATGAATCAAATTGAAAGGCATTTTGGGTTCAGTGAATCATTTTATGTCTGGGTCAAAACAATTCAGCTTTTCTTTCTCACTAAACTCATGAACGTCAGAAGAATCAGTCCTCACCTTTATGTGTTGAAACGTTTTCTCAAACCTTTCCTTTATTGTTTCCTTATGTCGGAGTTCCTCTTGTAAGGCCTTCAGTGATGAACTGAACTCCTCCTACAATTTAAAACAGAAAATATATTATCTACAGTAAACTATTTGTTCATATATTTCATGAGAAAATATCATGAGCATACAAAAAATATAATATTTATGCAGGGTTCCCATTTAAAAACATATCAAAACCAATGACTGTAAAAAATATGGACGACGCGACAGCCCTTTTTCCCATTGAACGCCTTGAGGGCAAAACGCCTGCTTGACGGGCACAAACTGTCGCAAAAGACTGCTGAAATTGGAGCCAGACATGCGCAGAAGGATTGTCTGATGGAGCCAGAGGAGGAGCCGTGAAAATGAGCAGAGTCGAGCTTCCAATCAAACGCTTTATGTAAAATCAACTACGCCCCCCAAACTTCTCAGCATGCGTTTGCTGTCATATCAACACAGATGGATGTAATAACGTTAACAAATATGAGGGTTTTATATATTCAATCGCGCCAGCTCCGGGCCGCAGCGCATAACTTACTCGCGGCGTCGCGGGCTGATTCCGGCTCGCATGTGGCAGCGCCGGCTCGCTCGGCCGCCGCATCTGGCTCGATTGACTCGGGCTGGAATTGGGTAGTGAGTCCAGGCATCCGGAGAAGGTCCAGCAGAGGTAACATTAGTCAGTCTGAGCTCTAAGAGATAAGTCTCCGGCAGGCGAGAATCTAGCCGGAACTGTGTTTTGCTATCTGGGTGGCTAGGCGTGTATCAGCAAACTAATAAAGCCCGAAAAAAGCCCTGAACTTAGCGAATAAACAGTGTTCCACCAGGATCATGTATGTCAGAAACTATAGTTTACTGCTGAACTCATTTTGTCATGGTAAAATAACACAGAAATCGAATAATAACATTTCAGTCTACTTCAGTCTCCTGCCGAAGCTCAGACGCCGCGCTTTGAGAAACTGTCAATCACAGCTGTCAATCACGATGACACGCCCAGCATTAAATTACTGCTAAAAACAAACTGTTTACAAAAATGAAGATCTGCACCTATTTCAGCACAAT
Source organism: Danio rerio (assembly GCF_052040795.2). Taxonomy (NCBI): domain Eukaryota; kingdom Metazoa; phylum Chordata; class Actinopteri; order Cypriniformes; family Danionidae; genus Danio; species Danio rerio. The sequence goes on from NC_141023.1 coordinate 3,894,791, forward strand.
AACCAGTGCCCTAATCGACCAGAACTATCTTTCGGGACATTTTATTGCAAGTGTAATATTTTTTTTTATTTGGGCTCAAGTCTCCTTCATTAACACGGAGAGGCGGGCTTTATGACTTGTACTGCAGCCAGCCCCCAGGGGGCGATCTAACGGCCGAAACCTTCACTCAAACGTAGGCTTGCGGCACACTTGATCAAAACATTCACTGCTTTTACTGACTAAACATCTTATTTTCTACGACAACTAATAAATGAAATCTGTTGCACTTTGCATAATATTAGGAATAAATGCACAAAAGTACGCACATCAATCTAAAATGGGTGCTTAATCAAACAACAAGAAGTACAAAAAAATATACAGAGGTGGCAACACCAAAGCTAAAAAAGGCCATCACGAAGGACTGGACATAAGGTCTGTTGAAGAGCCGTGTGCTCACATGCTTTGTTTTTTTTTAGTTAATAAATTTATATTTTGGAGCTTTGCTGTAGTCACTTGCATAATATTAAAATGGTTTTAGCTTGAATATCATTTTGAAGCATTTTAATAGCTACTAATAACACAACTGATTATGGCTGCATGATATTAGAAAAAATTTGACATTGAGATATTTTGTTTTTCTGTGATATATATTGTGTATACTCTATCTATACAGTTTCACCAAATGACTGAGTATCACTATTTAAAAAGAATTAAGAAGTTAATAATGAGAATTGGTCCCTGAAGTGTTATTAAACGTATTCAATTTGATTGTCTGGGATGGATCTGTACAGGAGAGAATCATGCAAAAAAATTAATAAACTACAAGCATAGATGAACAAAATAAAGCAAATATAAAAGTGAAATAAACTGTGTGCTTTGTGGTTTTTTATGTGTAAATGTTAAAATAACACTACATAGTCAACTGAACATTGCATATCTATGCGATGTGACTTGCAGATGTACTCATTGCAGTATCGATGCTGAAACAATATACTGTACAGCCTTACAACTTATCATTTATCACTGCTTTTGAAAAAAAAATACATAATATTTGCATAAAGTGCTTCCTCGACAATTTTTGATAGCTCAATAGTAGTTTAACAACCTTTATTGTCCGTTTACACTGAGTGGTACAGCTGTCTAAAGGTACCTAAAAGCGAACCGTACTGTACCACTTTTTGGTGGTACAACAAAGGGTACCAAAAGGCTGACCTAGACTCGCAGCTGAGTGCAATTGGTTTACAGAGATACGTCACTAGCTTATGGACAAGCAGGAGAATGAAAACAAAGAAAACGTCATTTTTAAATACACAGCCGAAACATTACACCGTAATAATGCATACATATAATAACGAGCCATGGTCAACCTGACCACAAACAAACATTGTCATCATCTTGATGAACAGCCAAAGCCAAAAACAAGAGCAGCTTGTAGTTGTTTACAAGCCAGTCTAAAGCGCCAGCAGTTTTGCTTTCTTGCTTGTGCTTGCATGCGCATCTATATTTGAAATATCAAACTTCTTGAGCTGATAATAACGTGCACGTGATTATTAAAGTGCTTCTTACATCTGATCCTCTCAGAAACGGACAAACGGGAGAGTGAAGCACAAAAAACAAAGAAGCAAATGATTCTTTCAGCAACCTAAAAGATAAACAAACTGCCATGTTTAACTATTATCATCACCTTTTAGACTATTATGAACTCGGAATGACGAAAACACTTTCTAACAGAGGTCACACATGCTGGTGAAGATTACAGACAAACCTGAGAGGCTCTGACTGTGGTCAGCATGTAGTTTTTGAACATAAATAAGGACTAAATATATGCTGCGTGTAGTTTTTCCATAATGGGGTAAATGCCAAAGTTTGCTAATAAGACTTTTAATTTGCCAGTAACCTGGGTTAAGCCCTTCCGGTGAACTGAATGCCAATGCAAAAATGGCGTGTTTAAGGTTTGTTTTCTTTAAAAATCAGCGATCTCCACTGACTGAGTGATATCAGAGTATAAAGTGGGTCTCAGATTGTACAAGAAGCACTGCATTAAATGATATCTTTCCTGCCATGTCTTTATAATATGAACATTTATTTTACCCCAGTATATTCAATGGAGCTTTTGCGATAGCCTGCCGATTCTGATGGGCACGTGTGAGTAAACAGCTTTTTGTCTCGTTTTACGCTTGAGCAACTAAATGAACGCCAAAGTCTATTTAACTGATAGTATTGTAATTACATTACAACATCGATACTGTAAAAGGAAGTGTATAAAATGGAAAAAAAAACCTCACAATAACAGGTCACCAGAAGTTTATCCGTATGAGAACAACACTAGCTCGGCATTACCCTTTTGGTAACGTATCGGAGATTGTATGGGGCAGTATGTGTTCATATATGCTGCATTTAATTATTTATTTCATATAATTACAGACGTTACAGTAGGCTTTTACACAGTCATTGATCTGCAGTTATAATTAAATCATGTTTATAGAAAGGTTAGTCATGAGCATTTATACACATATTTATGTGTATAAAGCATCCGTGTTGCGAGAAGTGCTTCTCATGTGATGTGTGAACAGCCCGTACAGCTTTACTGTAGACATTTCCTCAAGCGAGAATGACGTTGACTGAAACTTTCTGTAATAAACCACGCAGGCAAAAAGGGTACCATTGTAGCAGTGGAAAGAAGACTGATAAAGGTGACCCGTACCATACTGTAAATTATACTTAACTTTTCTGTCATCTAGTTTTAAACTTTAATTCACAGATTTTGAAGTTGCCATTTTGAAGCCAAAGCTCTTCATATGTACAGCACTTAATATTTGAAATGGACAAGAGAAAGTGTTGTTTAATAGATTGCACAACTTTGATGAAAGATTTCAAACTACTTCAAACGTTGTTGACTACAGTACATTACTGCTGTATGCTAGCATACAATTTCTACTAAACATTGAACTTTCAAAGTCTAAAATGGTAACCCTGACTATACACAACTTATTTAATATAATCCAACAGAGTTAAATCTCTTACCTTATATGATGAAGCCACTTCACCGACGGGTCTGAATGTGTGTCCGGTGTGCATCTGTGAAGTCATACACACCAAACACGCCGGCTGTTTGTCCTCCAGGCAGAAGAGTTTGAGCGTCTCACCGTGTAAACTGCACATCTCCTCTGACCTTGATAAACTCTCGCTTTCCTCTTTTTGAAATGACTCGCACAAGTTTTTCAAAGCAAGATTACGAGTAGGTTCATGCGCTGATAACATCCTACAGACGGGACACTCCCGAGCTTTCTTGACTTTCCAGAACTGCTCAAGACACCCTTTACACACACTGTGACTGCACGATAAAATAACCGGAGCTTTGAAAATATCACGACAGATAGGACAAATATAATCATACTCAGCTGGAGAAGCCATTTTCACTGTTTAACAGCTGCTTCCTGCTTTCAGTTTCTGTATCGGGTTACCTGGGCTTTCCCTAAAAGCACAGGGTCACTCATGCCTGTTTACAGTAAAACTGCACTTATAATTTCTCAAAAACGTTTCTTTAAAGTAACTTAATTCATTCATTTACCATGAGGATTATTTTTTTATTGCACATCAAGACATGGTAGTCAGTTTGAAGATAAAGGAGCTTATTGAAATCTCTTTCTGAAATCTTTGTTTATAGTTTAGTTTCTGTTTATAAACATCATTGTTTATGTCGTCATATAACTTTTAAGTCTGACGCCAACGTCAGGATTTCTTAAAGGCAAAGTTCACCAAAAAAGGAAACCGACTCACCTTTTGCTCACACTGAAGTGGTTGTAAACTTTGAGTTTTGTTCTTGTTGAACAGAAAATAAGATATTCTGAAAATTGTAAGAAAACAAACAGCCATTGACATTCATAGTAGAAACAAAAAATACTATATGGAAGTCAATGGCTGCTTTTCAGCATTCTTCAAATTGTGTTTAACAAATAAAAAACTCAAGATGTTTCTGGGTGAACAATCCTTTTAAGGTTAATTCTAAACAAAAAAAAGTTTAACTGCACTCAGACAAGTTCAGTCTTGTAGAGCCACAGTATTGCAAGATTTTTGACCCAATCTTGATAAAAAAAACTTACCTGCCTGTAGATTTATAGCAGTCTTTAGACATTGATTAACTCGCTGTTTGATTTCATGCGATTATGGTTGAAGTGAAACTGTCCATATAGTGTGTGTGAGTGTAATGTAGTCTACAATATATACTGGATGGTTTTCCTGAGGTGTATTTCACATTAGGTGACAGTTTACGTGGATGTTTCATTGTAAAACTGTAATTCAGCAATTTTATGAGACGCAGTACAATTTTTAGGATGTTGTACTGTTTTTTTCAACATACCTTCACGTGTCCATTCTTATTTTTACCTTGCTATGACAATATTCAACCATTTTCGCATTTGACGATCTCCTCCGTGTAGTCTCTCACTGACGTTGGATGACGCAGGTCCCGCCTACACCTCCTCAGGTTGATCGATCTAGAAACGTGATTGGAAGTTCATTTTGTTTTTCGAAAAAAAACTAGAAGTCATTTTAAATGATAAAAAAATAAAGCAATTGCAGTTTTATAAATTGTAATGGTACACATTAAAATTCGAACTTAACAACATTGGCAAATTAATCATGATAAATACTGCTTTATGGAGTAACTTAGTGAGGCTGAAATCTCACTCTTCAAAAATATTTTCGCATTTATAGCCATCAAACAGACGACAAAACCATTACAGTACATATTAGATTGCAATGAAACAAACCTAATAACTATAACGTTAGCCATAAATAGGCTAACAGTTACTAAGTTAGCTTACTTCATACTCCTGTTCAGCGTGCAAACGACCTTGCAAAGAAATACTACAGTTCAAATTAAGAAAATATTTAAAAAAATAAATAAATAAAAATCGTGTATTTTGTCCTGGTCAGTGTTAAACTAATGAGGGAACTATAACTTTATTATCCGACTCTGAGTAAAGTTAACGTTAGCCTAACTTACTTTACCATCCACAGGTCATATTGTTCGAGTGTAAATCAACGACATTTACTTAACTAAACGTGGTTAAAAGGTTTAAAAACACAACGCTGTACTAGTGTAAAGTTGTATTTAACACACCACTGTCCAAAACCCCGAATATATTCGAGATTTACAGCGTAAAAGTTTGTGGCTTACCTCGTCCCTGGCGTCCCCTGGAAAATGACGACCGTTACAGGCGAAATGATGCGCATGCGCGGTAGAACAAATGCGTGTACGCGCCCCATTCAAAATCCTTTATTCACATAAATAAAATCTCTCAGAAAAGGCATTTGTTGATATTTGTGTAAACACTTTTGACATAATTATCCTTTATTACAACTCTAAATCTTGCGTTCAGTACATTCTTAATCGTTTTATTATAATGGGTAATTTTTTTTTACTAGTGAAAATTTAGGGGGAAAAATCCAATTCTGGCTATTTTATTTTTTATTACTATAAGTCATATATTTTGTCTTCAATGGGCATAAAAATAAAAATAATCTTAAAAAAAATAAAAAATGGCTTTTTATGTATAACCTTATATAATTTCCCCTCTGGTCTCTTTATTTCTAACTATTTTTATATTTATAGGTTTGCTTTTTTTTTTCTTTCTTTATTAAAATTTATTTTGCAGATTGTAACAACATCGTAATTTTTTTCTAATGTTCCAAGTTTCTGCAATCCATTGTAAACTGTTTTTTTAAGCAGTTAAAATCTTTAAAATCTCCTTTAGTAGATGTAAACTTTAATTTTACTGGCATGTTATGAAATCTCCACGTACTGTAATCTTTCACATGGTGACTGACAACATTAATTTACTAATAAATGAATCAGAAGGCATTTATTAATGTACTAGCGTATAAGAAACATTGAGTAAACAACATCACAGACTGTAATCTTCACATGGTGACAACATAAACTCACTAATTACATTAATCTGAAGGCATTTATTAACGTACTAGCATCTAAGAAAGATCATGTAAACAGCCTATGACATGAACAGTGAGTGTTGTAAACAATGGGAGAATGCAACAGTGAAACTACAATGCATTAATATGTAAATACACATTTATTTATTTATTTAAAAGATTAAGACAACATTAAGTGACTGTAACAATGAATGACTAACTAATTTGTGCACATGAAAAATAAACATAAATCCAAAGATCAGATTCCCTTGATTTACTGCATCAATAACCTGAAATACTGAGCTCAGAATGGGGAAGAGTTACATTTGGATTATAGAATGAGTTTAGCCTATTCAGATATCTGTTGTTTAAAAACACAAATGAAAGTATAATTTATTATAACAAAGAACATTTCATAAAAACACTGATTAACTCATAATGTGATTGATATATCTGCAGGCTCCACTTAGTGTATGAGCAAAAAATTGCAGTAATAATACTTGTAAAGTAACAACTTACAAAAATAATGTCTGTCCGTTCTTCATACTGAAGTATGACAAATTCTGCATGCAAATGAACAGCTGAAAGATAAAATCTCCTGTCTGCAGTCTAACACATCTGCATTTATTTGGTGTATAAACCAAATGAACATAAAGAGAAACAGCTCAGGAGATTCAGGTTCACTCCAGACAGAGTCAAACTAATAAACTCAACTCACCTACTTTTCATAATGAATTAATTAATTCTCTATTTAAACATCACGGAGTAAAACATTCTGACTTTGGAAACAGGTATTCTGGGTCACGTCTGGATGACCTACACCAGAATACATCTTTGTGCTTTATTAAAACACGTGAACACCTGCAGTAACTCTCACCTGAACACACCCTCAAAAACACAGATATTAACATGTGTGTGTTTCATCCTGAAGGAGGAAGTTGTAGTTCCCAAAGTCGTTGTCGGTTGGAGAGATCAGCATGTCGGCTCTGGCTTTGTTCAACCTTCTGCGGAGAAAATCCCTTCGTTCACACCATTCCTGAAGCTCCTCCTCGCTGTGAGCAAAATCACAACTCACACCTTCAGGACAACCATCATCCAGCCTGTCAATCAAACATCACAGCCAATCAGTTTTTTAACTGAAAACAAGCATCTGTTTAAAACATCAATTATGTACCATACAGTACGCTAAAAACAAAGAATTCGAAAAGCAGTACGCGAGAAATTTCCAGATGACCTACATCCGGCAAGATTCTGAAGTGCGCATGGATGTACAATATACTCATATAAGAGTCAAACATACACAGGATAATATTCAAAGTCAAACATACACAACTTCATATGAAGTACAAAAAACAGAAGCCCCTTTCACACAGTGATACCAGAATAATATCCAGAAAATTTCTGAAACGGCTTTACCGGCATTTTAAAAAAGCGCTGTTCACACAGGCGAGGACGTTACAGAGTTTTTCTGAAAAGACCGTTCACAAATCCATTCCACAATGCTGATAAATTCTGACATCATTAACCAGAAATGAGCTCTAAACGGCTGGGCTTGTATTTGTAAACATTTGACTACATTACAAACTCTGTGGATGGATCAGTATTGTGAACAACTTTGATGAAAACATATAGAGAAACACTTCACATGTGGAGATGATATGTGTGTGTGCTGGCACTCGCCACGCATCAAGCAACAGAAGGAAGCAGAGCTTGAAGGTAAACATACAACGGCTTATTATAAGCATCTTATTGATAATTATTTACAAAGTTGGCAGCAAGAAGGAAAATATAAACGTTATCTGATTAACATCTAGCAGCTAAACGTGTCTGAAAATATCTAAAGGCTTTTATCTTCATAAACTGGGCAGATGTGAATGCGTCTGATTGTTCTGATTGGCTAAAGTAGACGTCTCATGTCAGCGAGTTCTAGACGTGCACGCGCTCTTTCCGACAATCTTCCTTCTGCGTTCACACAGTTTTATTTTCTTAATGACATGCACTGATAAATTGTTCATCAAAAAACTAGCAATATGAGCTAACATAATCAGTATGGTTAGTTTTGATTTGTTGTGTACTTTAAGTCTCCTGTAGATCTACCTGGGACAGATGGAGAAACAGCGTCCGGGGAAGCGATGTGTCCAGGCCAGACTCTCGTCCTCTCCCTCTCCGCTGAACACTCTCTGCTTGTGTTTCTCTGAGGAGATGTGCCGCTGCCACTGCCGCTCACTGTTACTGTGTTTACCACACAGAGGACAGTAGAAACCCTCCATCTGAGAGCACACACACATTCAACATTACAACGACAAACACACATTGGTAACACTTTAAAATAATGGTCCATTGGTTAATTTATGTACTAATACATTTATTACTGTATTTATTCATCTTTGTTAAAACTAGTTCATATTAGTCAAGTAAAATATTTTAGTTAATGTTAACTAATGTAACAGTAACTCATGTTAACAAACAACTTCAGATTTGCATAATACATTAGTTGTATATCAATATTAATATTGGAAATGTATATAACATCAATGCAAGTTGAACTATAATTATTGAATGCTTTACGAGATTCTTCATACTCATAACTCATTACACCAAACACAGATTAGTAACATAAAAATAAACCTGCGAGGACGTACCATGGATTCAGCAAAGTCCGTCGGCATGGTGATCTGCTTCTCTTCTATTGGCTGAGGCGGTGAAGTGTTGTCAGATGCTCTTCCCTGATTGGACGTTGACAGCCAGACTTCAAACAATTCTTGGACGTCACTGACTGCAGCAGAGATCATGTGACATCCATTAAACCAATCATTCATTTAGACCAGCTCATCTTTAGCATTAGAGATTTTAAAACATTAAGGTGACAAAGTGTGAGAATGTGAAAGTGAATGGATGTTTCCCAGTACTGGGTTGCAGCTGGAAGGGCATCCACTGCGCAAATAATATGTTGGAATAGTTGGCAGTTTATTCTGCCATGGCAACCCCTGATGAATAAGGGACTAAGCCAAAGAAAAATTAATGAATAAATCTGAAAAACAACCAGCTCTTGAGAAATTATCAGCAGTGTTAGGTAAGTTACTTTAAAAAAGTAATGAATTATTAATTATATCACTAAAAACTGTACTTAAGTTATTTAATTACCGTATTTATTTACTATTGCTGCGTCCGAAACCGCAAACTTCCATACTATATAGTAGGCTAAAATCAGTATGCGAGCCAAGTAGTATGTCCGAATTCATAGAATTCGAAAAACAGTATGCGAGAAGTACCCGGATGACTTACTACTTCCGGCGAGATTCTAGAGTGCGCATCCCATGCATGCTGCGCTATCCCATGATGCCCCATGAGCTAATTCATGAATGGGAGTAAAGCGACGCAATTGACGCAGGTAGGTCACGTGACCATGACAAAATGGCGGCTGTAGTACGTCCGAATTCCATTCATACTTTTCACATTCATACTGTATAGAACGTACTTTTTTAACGGCCGAGTAGTACATTTAAAATCAAATGCAGTACCTACTGAGTAGTAGGCGGTTTCGGACGCAACCTATGTCATCTAGTCTATGAAGATTTTAATACTTAATTCAATATTACCAAAATCCCTAAAAATCTCAATGCACTGACAGTATAGAAATTAAAAATTAAACTCTTAATCCTTTAGATCCAAGTGAAATAGTTAAACACGATTAATTAATTTATTAAATATAAATAATCCATAAATAAATACTTTGAATAATTTTAATAACAAATGTATTACTGTTGAATTACGCAGTGGCGCAGTGGTTATAGTGCTGTCTCCTCACAGCAAGAAGGTTGCTGGTTCGAGCCTTGGCTGGGTCAGTTGGTGTTTCTGTGTGGAGTTTGCATGTTCTCCCTGCGTTCGAATGGGTTTCCTCCGGGTGCTCCGGTTACCCCCACAGTCCACAGACATGCAGTACAGGTGAATTGAGTAGGCTAAAATTGTCCGTAGTGTACGAGTGTGTATAGTTGTTTCTGTTGTAAACTTAGTTGTGTCAAAAGTACAGCATGCAATTTGTAACTGTAAACATTATGTGTGTTTGCTTTATTTATTTAATTGAACATATCAAATCATTTAAACATTTGCACATTATTCAATTAATTTAAAAACTGAATGAATAGAGTTGAATTATTAGCCCCCTTCAAGATTTTCCCTAAATTCTGTTCTGAGAGCAGATTTTTTTTCAACACATTTCTAAACATAATAGTTTAATATCTCATCTCTAATAACTGATTCATTTTATCTTTGTCATGATGACAGTAAATAATATTAGACTAGATATTCTTCAAGACGCTAGTATTAAGCATAAAGTGACATTTAAAGGCTTAACTAGGTTAATTAGGGTAAAGTTAGGGTAATTATGCAAGTCATTGTATAACAGTGGTTTGTTCTGGAGACAATCAGAAAGAAATATTGCTTAAGGGAGCTAATAATATTGATAAACAAAATTAAAAACTGCTTTTATTCTAGCCAAAATAAACAAAATAATACTTTCTAAAGAAGAAAAAATATTATAGTAAATACTGTGAAAAATTCCTTGCTCTGTTAAACATCATTTGGGAAACATAAAGAAAACACAGGAGGATGAACATTTTTGACTGCAACTGTATTTTTACACACATGTACATAAGTTAATAAACAGATAAATTGGCTCAAAATCTTCAGAAATCTTCAGAGATTTCTGTGGCTGTAGATTCTGTGTGGTGAACAGATGCACTGAAAACCCCTGTAAGCTCAAAATGAAAGTGAAACCTCAGAACTTGACAAGCATTGGTGTTGTGTCTGTTTTGACACTCACGGCTGTTGTTCTTCATGTACGTCCACAGATCCTTCTCCTCCTGACTGTGAGCGAAACTGCAGTTCCCCATGTAGTGGCACTTACGCTGCTTCAGCACATGTGCACAGATCTGTGGAGGAAACACACAACTGTAGACAGCAAGAAGAGCTCAGAGATTCAGCATTCAGTGTCATTTTCACATCAGGGCTGTTTGTTTGATAGTGAATGTGCTTAAGTTTTTAACAATATAAATACTGCAGTCACCATCGAAAGTAGATTAAAACCTTGTAAATTTGTCCAGAAATTCAAAATGTGGATTAAACAATACCAATATTTTTATAGTAGCATACAATATTAAGATTTATATTTTTTAATTGTTGGTGTATGAGTTATTGCTTTTTTAATCATATAATAAACAACTAATAACTAGATGTGTCTTGGATTTTAAATAACCATCAAAGGGGTCAATTTCGATGTTATTTTCCACAAAATCTTCTGATCGTCATTTAAATGAAAGACCAATTAATCAGTTAGCCGTTAACCTTAATAAGGTGAGATGTGTCTGCTTTATAGGACAGGATGTGCGAATTACACTCAAAACAAAAACATTTCCTGTATGAGAATGAAATGAAAATACACTGTTTTCACACACGTCGTATTGTTGAGGATATGTCTTGGCAAAGGGCAAAGGTCGCACAGAGACCCACTTCTTCCTCTCGTGAGACTTGACCAGTAAAACCCTCCTCTCTTTGGTCCAGCTGAAGAGAGAAAGGTGGAGAGAGTGAGAGGGGTCGAGAGTGTTCACACATTGTGTGTGTGTGTGTTCACTGAGCTGAATAGTAACAAATTATATAATATTTAATCTCAGTTATGTAATGAGATTACAAAAATAAAGTACTTGTAATTACAGTAAAATACTTTCTAAAATACTCATAATCAGATTACTATTTTTATTTTTTGATGGATATTATTTTTGTTATTTTTTGATGGATTACATGATTATATTATCTGACTCATCTACATTTGGCTCTTAATACGGGCCGTATCCAAGATTATGTGAACCTCTGGATATGCAGAAACAAGCAGACTAATTTAGCTAATGGCAGTAAGTTGTACACAGTTTTTCTCCTATATAACATTTAGATTTTTCAATAATAAACCTATTGCTTATATACATTTATGATTCTTCACATTTGCAATGATCATTGGATCATCTGCACTTCATGTTTTTAAGATGAAGTTTTTAATGCAGCAGTGGAATAGCTTTTTTCAAATATTGTTTTATTACATTTAGAATTTTCCTAAATGCAATTAAATTGAATTAAGTGTTTTTATCTCATGAGAAACTCATGATTGATTCAGTGTTACCCTCAGTAACAGCAACAGTGAGGCATACTAGTGTGAGCATTGTGAAGAATTAACTGTCCATCATTGCACTTTAAACATAAGCTGCTCAGGCTTTTATTGCTAATAAACAATAAAGATATTCTTTCTTTGTCTTTCAAAATAGCACAAGATTATTCAGCTTCAATATGTGTGACGTCAAGACCTAGCACAAAAGTACTATAAATGTAATCCAAAAGTACTGAGTTTACATTACTATTAATGTTTACCATACAGTATATATGGGGCATCAAATAAAGGTTAATCCAAAAGTAATCTAAATGTAATCCAAAAGTACTGAGTTTACATTACTATAAATGTTTACCATACAGTATATATGGGGCATCAAATAAGGGTTAATCCAAAAGTAATCTAAATGTAATCCAAAATTACTCCGATTACAATACATTAATTGACTGCCAAACATATGGGTCATCAAGTAAGTTGAGCAATGTAAATGTAATCCAAAAGTACGCAGATTACTTTACTATAAATGTCTACCATACATTACCACACTACATATGAGGCATCAAATAAGGTTTAGTGCACAAGTAATCTAAATGTAATCCGAAAGTACTTAGATTGCATTACAATAAATGTCTATCATACATCACCATAACATACATGACGCATAAAAGAAAGGTTAGTGCAAAAGAAATCTAAATGTAATCCAAAAGAAGACCTAAAACTTCAACATGTGACAAAAGAAGACTTAATACTTCAACAAGTAGTCAGATTACATTACTGTAAATGTTTACTACACATTGCCATACCACACATACTCTATTGAGTATCAAATGAATGTTAAAATAGTACAAAAATAATCTGAATGTAATAAAAACTACCTGGATTACATTACAATAAATCTCTGCCATACATTACCATTCCATACATATGAGGCATCAAATAAAGGTTCGCACAAAAGTAATCTAAATGTAATCCAAAAGGATTCCAAAAACTTTAACATAGACATCTACCATATGTAACAATATCGTACATATGGGGCATAAAATAAAGGTTAGCATAAAAGTAATCCAAATGTAATCCAAAAGTACTCATGTATTATCATGAAAATAGTAACTGTAAGATTATAGGCTACACATTCTGTCATATAATTTGTCATTGCTAACAGTAATCCAGTGTGTCAATCCGTACCTGTGTCTGGCTTTAGCTGTACAGTATTTGAGTGCTCGGTCTGGTTCACTGAGCAGTCCATCCTTCCAGCACTGAGCGCACACAAACTTCAACATCAGCTCCAGCCTGTGACGCTTGGCCTCAGCACTTCCAGTTTCCTGTGCAGGCCCTGCCTTTCCATTGGTCTCCTGCACTCTGATTGGACTCATTGATTTGGCAGCAGTGGTGATTTTGTTCGGTGAGTTTGAAGCTACAACCGTAGGCTGACGGAGACATAATATAATGAGTTTAAAGAATACACATGCTTTATGATCATCTGAGTACCAATAACAGAATCAAGCATTAAAACAATATCCTGTAATACTCTTAATGTATACATGAGCATTGTTTTTCTTTATGTGATAAATTAAATTCAGCTTTGCATATTAAAGTCTTTATTTCTGAAAACGTGAGTCTAACTTGGCCCTTTAGCTTTATTTTAAAACTGTAATATTTAAGCATGTTTCTATATTCAACAATCAAAAATAAAGGTTAAATAGAAATACACTGACTATATATCAAAGCATTAAACATTACGAAGCAATATTTCATACAATATAATGTAACTGATTATTTTTTTTATCATTTTTTCTTACACGTTTAATAATTTTGCTACAAGTGACGTTCTTTTAGTTGAAATATATAAATATTCCGCTAAATAAATTCTTATTGCATAATAATCCAATCACTCTGCCTCTCTGAATTGATTCATACAAAACTGCTAAATTTATTTACAGTATTTAAGGCAATTACATTACAAGTAATTGTAATTAAATTACAAAAAAATTTAAAAGTATTCCCTTATTTTACTTTTTCAGTGGATAAGTCATTTATTTACAGTAACTTTGTTAATTTGTAAGTAATTATAATGCCTATAATGTCATAAGCACATGTGCAAAAAGAGCTGTTGTTAATATTTCTTCATTGATGAGTCACATAATAAAAGAAGGTCAGCTTTAAAACAACACCAGGTTGAGTAAATGATGACAAATTATTATGTCTCCTGAACTTTTTTAAAATGTAAGAGTCATATCTGGTTATGGGTGTTTTTGCTTAGTGCACTTTTAAAAATTATTCAGAAATAAAATGCATATTAAATAATCATAATAATAAATAAACTCACTCGCTGTTTGTTCCAGTGTTTTATAGATTCTTGCACTATTTCGTCAAGGCTGATTCCTAAAAACACACACAGATTATTTACAAACACAGATTATTATTACTATTCATTTCTTTTATTATTTGTTCATCCAGTTGACAAAATCTACACTGTATAAATTAGGGCTGCGTGATACTGTAAAAACTGACATGGCAATATTTAGTTTTCTACATTATACTTGGACAATTCATCGAAATACAAGATGAAAATAGGTAGAATATGCAATGTTGTCGAGTATTGCCATAACCTTAATTCTTCTGATAATTCTTCCCTACAGAAAGGCTATTTTTCTATCATATTAAAATTAAAAATTAACAGATATTTCTATGATCTAATTCAATCTACATCAGGCAAAAAAAGTTGCAAACTTTTAGGTTTTAAAATTTAGATTTTAAAACTTTATGAATAAAGTCTAACTTCTGCAGATATTCTGAATCTGATTGGCTATTTTTTATCATCCTTGTCTCGACTACCACCTTTAGCATTTATTTTCAGTTCTAAGTTTACCAGTGGGGTGCTCCAACCAATAGCAGAACAGAAACTACTAAACCAAAGATAGTAAAAGCCCCAACTAATTGGTCAAATTTGGAATACAACCTACAGATGAAGCAAACAAATGCAGGATTTATTGCTCCTATCTGTGATAAGATTATTGTATAAACTATTATCATCATAACAATGATTTTAATATAACGTGAAGCTCCACTATAGAAATATTAAAGGTGCATTATGTAAGATTGACATCCAGTGGTTGAACTAAGCATTGCAGTAGAGGTCTGCATTCCCATGACTGTAAGGCATGACCAGAGCAGATATCTTGAGACACAGGAACCAATTTCTGAATAGAACACAGTAGCGGTCGGTAACTCTGGTGTAATTTGAACGGGAGGCAAGTCTGATGTGTGGGAGTCTTTTTCATGCATAGATGCAAATGGAAGAAAATTACCCTTTGCACGGTGTGATAATACCTCAAAGTTTTACCCTTGAGCAGTCACAAGGCTGGAACCTCAGGTTTAAGGTGGCACTCATGTCTCAACACAAAGGGGCAAACAAAACTGACATGTAGCCTACAATCAATGCATCACCTACAGTTTTATCTGTTATCTCTCTCTTTTGGTAGAACCCAATTTAAACCTGAGATTTTGGAAAATTTTATTGGCAACGGTTGGGTAGAAAACTGGACAGGTCAGGCTGCGGGTGAACAAAGAATATACGACGGGAGTGGTCGGGTGCGGAATAAAACCTTTTGGCAGCAGATCTCTATCTTGCAGTCCAAAATCAAAACACTTTTTAACATGGGTGATGCTCCAATGACTCCATGCTGGTTGCCAGATTGACAACACCAAAAGGAGAGAGCTATCCGGACTACTGAATCTAGCCCATAACTAAAAGCCATGACATGTGACAAAAAAGGAATATTTTCCATGTTAAAGGAGATTTTGTCCTAACCATCACCTGACGTTTCTATTTTAGAAAGTGTTTCTATTTTTTGCAGGTGAACAACAGCATAAACTACTATGACAGAGATCACCTCAGGTCCTGATTATGTGCTTTATTCAGTGTTAAATGCTCCCAATGTGAGGTTAAATGACATTTACATGACATTTATTGCCGTACTGAAAGCAGCAGACAGATCATGCAAATAAACACTTTGAAAATAAATGTTAGAAACCAACAAATATCATTCACTCAGCCTACGTACTAAGTTTCGCTGAAGTTTTTGACTCTGTAATATGTGTGCAGATATTTCAGAAAAATTCTAAGAGAACATACTTTTGTATCTGAAAAACAATGCTGAAGTCAGATATTCTGTTTTGACAATGTGTATTAAGAGCCAGAATGTCGTCTTTGTTTTGGTTATTTAACCCGCCCACTGCCAGTTTAGCCAATTATATTTCAGCAGCCCGGGTTGCCTTGGTTGAAAACATCCTATTTCATTCATTCAATCAGTCATTCAGAAAGACTATGAAAGTGAGTGTCTGTGACAAAAATGCGACCTCCAGTGTACAGTAGCAGACTCCGAAATGAGACGCAGATTCAAAGCTCAATATGAGGTTATTAATTGGCTAATTATATAAATATGACGTGCCTAAACCTTAGGTGAGCAGATTACATTGTAACCCTGTGTCCTAACAACATGCTTCGTGACAAGATTTACAATGATAAGCAGTTCAGCTGTTTGCACCAGACGAAACACGATAAATACAGCCATTCAGAAGCACAGAACTCATAAAATGGTAAGGTTTATAATCTAATTAATGCATATTAACCCTCTTTATCTATTAAATGTAGATGCTGAATCACTGATATGTGTTGGTTTGCACTGAGTCACAGTTCTGAAGTTCAATTTCAGGCAGTTTATTTTATTTTCCAGAACTGAAGATCTGCTGCTGCTTTCAGTAGTATGGCAATAAATGTCATGTAAAATAGTATTCAAACTACCATTATTAGCATTGAACACTGAATAAAGCAAAAGAGGTGCACATGAGGTGATCATTGTCAGTTTTCTTTTGTTCAGCTGTGAGAAATAGAAACCAATTATATCAATTTCAGCTGTTGGTTAGGACAAAAACTCACTGCATATCATACCGTGCATGACTGTATGTAACAAACAAAATGTTTATTATAAAGCATGTGTTTGTAATGTTTGCTCACCGGTGTCTCTCTGCAGGATCCAGATCTGCAGCTCCATCAGCGAGTGTGCGAAGCTGCAGCCGTTCTCCTTCCTGCAGCCCAAACTGAGCTCCTGACGACACACGTCAAACACACAGCGAGAGTTCAGCGTGCGGATCTTACTGTAGCTCACAGAGCTGCCCTTCAACGCATGAACCAAACACCTGACACACACACAGACACACACAAACATAAAATTAGTGCTTAATGTACAGTTGAAGTAAGAATTATTCGCCCCCCCTTTGATTTTTATTTCTTTTTCAAATATTTCCCAAATGATGTTTAACAGATTCAGGAAATGTTCACAGTATGTCTGATAATATTTTTTCTTCTGGAGAAAGTCTTATTTGTTTTATTTCTTCTAGAATAACAAAAGTTTTTAGTTAAAAAAAATATTAGTTTTGGATTGTCCCCAGAACAAACCACTGTTATACAATAACTTGCCTAATTACCCTAACTTTACCCTAATTACCCTAGTTAAGCCTTTAAATGTCACTTTAAGCTGAATACTAGTGTCTTGAAGAATATCTAGTCTGATATTATTTACTGTCATCATGACAAAGATAAAATAAATCAGGAATTAAAAATGATATTAAAACTATTCTCAATAGTTCAACTGTATGTCCTGTGGTGTTTTTCCTACATACTTCTTCTTGTCAAACTGATGCTGTGGTTTTAGGTTCGCACACAAAGAAGGATTCTCCTTCCAGCGTTTGCTGATTATTCTGGGTTTACAGTCAAAGCAGGCCTGTGAGAAAGACAAAACAACACATCCAGTGCTTAATTTGTAACTTGCGATGTCCCGAAACAGACTGGGGTGACGGATCCGGCATGTTACCAGAGGAGAGAGAGAGGTGTCGTGGATGAAAGTGAAGGGGGGGTGGGGGGACTAGAGGTGATGGGAGTGTCGCAGATGAAAGTGAAAAAAGGGTGGGGGTGCGTGTGAAAAGGGGGATTGGTAAATCTGGATCCAGCACAAATTAAGCCCTGAACATATCTCACCATTAGAGCAGACACTTAAATAAAACTTAATTAAGACACTTAAGACTTAAATAAGACACTTAATTAAATTTAAATAATTAAATCTTTACTTAAACGAAATACTAAACTGTAAAATAGTGGTTGATGAGTATGATGAACTTCATTCAACTGTTTTATGCAAAGAATATTTTAAACTATTCAAATTATGACAATTAAATACACTTTAATAAAGCTTGATGTTAATCAAGTATGATTAATGTCATGATGAAGATATTTTTAATCTCATGAGAATTATAAATTATGTCAGAGTGATAACAGTGACCAAAAATTAACAAGACAGAAATGATATGGCTGTTTAAAATTAAACACTTTTCATCCACCTTGGACATTTAAAGATTCAGACAAAAAAAAATTAATAAAAAAAAGCTTATGGTGTAGATCAGAGGTGGGCAAACTCAGTCCTGGAGGGCCGGTGTCCAGCACAGTTTTGCTCCAACACTAATCAAACACACCTGAACATGGTAATCAGTGTTTTCAAGATCACTAGAATCTATAAGCAGGTGTGTTTGATTAGAGTTGGAGCTAAACTGTGCAGAACACCGGCCCTCCAGGACTGAGTTTGCCCACCCCTGGTGTAGATGGTAATATGGTTTTCATTATGATCACCCTTCTCAGTATAAACAGACATTAAGTGTATAAATAATTTTAGGCTTGACGTGTGTGTTTGTGTGGGTTTGTGGGAATAAAACATGTTATAATATAATATATGAAACAAAAAATCGAGTCAGCTTGGATTATTACTAAGATCAAACAACCATCAGAACTTGGATAAATATATTTCAGCAACGCTCTATTATAAGACTTAAGTTTTGTAATTAATCCATCATAGAGCTCTGAAACAATGAGCGATGTCATGATGTGTGTGTTATTACCTCACAGAGGAACATGAACATGCCCGTGTGCATCTTCAGCAGCTCCACCACACTGAGCGCTCGTTTCTGATTGGTCGGCAGGGGATTGAAGAGCAGCTCTCGGATCAGCAAGCCCCGCCTTTCCTGCGTCCACACCTCGATCTCCTCTGGACAATAGGCAAATGTGCAATCCTCGCCGTACTTACACGTCCGAGTCTCCAACACCTCTACACACACAGGCACGGAAACACACAGGTCTGATGAAGCTCACGGGACCGAAACATCATAAATAATCAAATATTTATACAGCAAGCATTGATAAAAGCTAGGGCTGTGCGATTTGGGCAAAAAACCCAATTGTGATTTTTTTGACATATTGCGTTTGCGATTTGATTTACGATTAAATTTGAGCTTCAAGCTGATTTTAATTAAAGATTAAAAATTTTAGTTATAAGCTTCAGCTCAATAATCTCTAAGCAGTGGCAACAGTTCTCCTACAGATCTTACCTGTTTTTGTTTGGTGTCTGTGACTTTGAAACCAAAATATTCCCATATTGCTGACGTGCTGTTTTTCTTTGAAATTAATTAGTCTATTAATGCTTCTGAAGCAACAGACGCCATATTCCCACTTGACAGTGCTTTCCTGTTTGTTTTCTTTCTTTATCGTGGGTGTAGTTGTGCAAATCTAACTGGGCAGAGAGAAAGTGTGCTCACTCAATTGGCTAGTTATAAACATAGACTGTAAAATATATGGACGTAGTATCCGTGACATCACCCATAGGTTTCTAAAGAGACCAGGAGGAAAACGCGAATTACTTCTAAACACTTCAGATATAGTCTGTGTTAGTTAATGTAAGACTATTGATGAAATCCAGCATAACACTGTATGACAACACTTGTAAGGTAAATGTAATGTGTATTTATATAGCGCATTTATTGTGTATGGCCATACACCCAAAGCGCTTCACAATCATGAGGGGGGGGGGGTCTCTCCACACCACCACCAGTGTGCAGCATCCACTTGGATGATGCGACGGCTGCCACAGGACAACGGCGCCAGTGCGCTCACCACACACCAGCTATTGGTGGAGTGGAGGGACAGTGATAGAGCCAATTCGGTGGAGAGGGGATGATTGGGAGGCCATGATCGTAAGGGCCGATAGAGGGACTTTGGCCAGGACACCGGGGTTACACCCCTGCTCTTTCACGAGAAGTGCCTTGGGATTTTTAATGACCACAGAGAGTCAGGACCTCGGTTTAACGTCTCATCCGAAAGACGGCGCCCACTGACAGTGTATTGTCCCCTTCACTTTTACTGGGGCATTAGGACTCACACAGACCACAGGTTGAGCGCCCCCTGCTGGCCTCACTTACACCACTTCCAACAGCAACCTAGTGTTCCCTAGTAGTCTCCCATCCAGGTACTGACCAGGCTCAGCCCTGCTTAGCTTCAGTGAGTAACCGGTCTTGGGCTGCAGGGTGACATGGCTGTGGCACTTCAGATGACTGTTCTAGAGCCTAAAGCTAATCAATCTGCCAGATTCTGGAGTGCATTACAGCTCTAAATATAAATATAAACGATAAATGATCTTAAATAAAACAAATACATGTATAGAGATGGTATATAAGTATATAACTTTACTCACATGGGTTTGTGAGCACAATTAAGTGCACTCAGCATGCCATGCCATCTGATAATTGTAGGAAACAAGTCCAAAAGGCAGTTGACTGTGTAAAGCCACATAAAACAACACAGAAATACGATAAATATGCCGAGTTCAGTGGCTAATCTGCAGGATTCAGCTGAGGTGACGTGACGGCAACCAACGAGACCTAGGTGTAAATCAAGTGGCCACGCCCTTAATTATGCAAACTTAATATAACTTAATATAAAGGAAACGGATGAGTTATAAAAAAATTCACCCCCCTCATAGTTGTCATGAAGGGTAATATTAGCTGTATTAACCAAAATCTTTTTTTGTACAGGCTGTAAACACATTTTTTTCTACTGTAAAGTTGGCCATTCTAACAGTGGGCTCAATTGAAATTTGCTCTGTTTTGGAGCCAGGAGCGGCTAAGACTAGCGGAATTTCGGTTGAATCGCAGTTTTAGTTACTTCCGTATTGGCTTCCTGAGAGAGAGCGGGAGGTTGCCGCTTGGTTATAAAGCCCCGTTCAGATCACATGACTTCGGCACAATTTCCTTGATGCAGGGTGTCGTGGGGACTTATAAACGACAAATGGATGTTGTCACACAAGATTCAATCATTTCTTCTCGTATAATGGCATAGTTCTCGACAACTTATACCATGTCTGGGATGCCTCATGACACCATCTCAGAAAGTCTAGCATGTTTAATTTTCTAAAGTGGACTATTGGAATGATTTTGAAGCACTGCACCAAAGATGTTATTCGTTTTTTTGTTAACATATATACACACACATATATATATATATATATATATATATATATATATATATATATATATATATATATATATATATTATTGCAGCCTTTTGCGATTATCTAATCGCAACATTTCAAATTGCGATTGCGATTCAATTTTGATTAATTGCACAGCCCTAATAATAGTGCAGGATTGTTTGTTTCCCCTTTGCACATTTTTAGATGGTGAATTTCCCCATACAGGTATCGTTGCTTCAGGTGTGCTTTTTAACACCCGAGTTTACTTGACTGTCATTTCTTATTCAAACAGAAATGAAAGTTTTTGAGGAAAAGATGCTGAGTTTTTTTATCATTTTTTTTAATATATAGTCAACACACTTCCCTTAAAAAACATTTCTTTTCAACTAAACAAACACTGAGGTGTTCAGAGGTGTAGAATTATCCTGAAATGTTCATTCTGGAACTGAACTAATGCTTTAAAGCAGTGTTTCTTAACCACATTCCTGGAGGACTACCAGCTCTGTCCATTTTCCATGTCTCCTTAACCAAACACACCTGATTTAGATCAGCAGAACATTAGCAGAGGCTGAAAGACCTGTAATGGGTGTGAGTAAGGAGACATCCAACACATGCAGTGTTGGTGGTGCTGCAGGAGCATGGTTGAGAAACACTGCTTTAACTGACACTGATTGTGTTTTTGGTTTAAGGATCATTGATTGGACAGCAGACGCACCTCTGCAGAGCATGAATGCGCCCTGGAAGTTGTTGCGTGGGCGGGGCCGGATCCGCCTCCAGGGTGAGTTAGCTCCGCCCCTCCGACGGCACAGCAGAAGATCTTTATTACAGCTGTGAGAAACGTCAGACCTGAACTCAAAGTCCAGCACTCCAGGACCTGAAGGAAACACACAGACAGAATGACTGAGACAGAAAACATACAGCAGGATGAGTAGATAAAGTCAAAATAAGATGCACAACAGAATCAATGATTCTCCAAGGTAACTGAAGATAAATTTTGGAATTAAAGACCTTTTTAATAGATTTAGAGACACAACGACAACAACACAGACTTTTCATAGATTGCTTTTTTCTGGTCACGGTTTGGGCACGGTTCAGTATTTGATATGTTTGTTAAAAAAAGCATTGTCAAATAAAAAGAAAAGAAAAAACTCTACAAGCAGAATACAATACAAAATTAATGACGATGAACCTCACTGAGACCCCCCTCCCTCTCAAAACACCCCCCGAAATCCGTATTTAAATGAAAGAAAAGAATCACATCCCTGATAAATGATGATGCACAATGGGGACTTTTTCATGACACACCTAGTGTGTCAAAAAATGTAGTGAACCAAGCTCACCAGCGGTCTTACTAGTGCACTAATTCATGCACACAACCTACTGATGTGCGACCTCAGGAGCTGCAGTACTGATTGATGGACAGCATTTATTTGCGAGTCTTAACTTTCATTCAGCTGTTCAGATGAGGCACTTTCCAGATCTCACTCAGGACAGACAGACAGACAGACAGACAGACAGACAGACAGACAGACAGACAGACAGACAGACAGACAGACAGACAGACAGACAGACAGACAGACAGACAGACAGACAGACAGACAGACAGACAGACAGACAGACAGAGAGAGAGAGAGAGAGAGAGAGAGAGATAGATAGATAGATAGATAGATAGATAGATAGATAGATAGATAGATAGATAGATAGATAGATAGATAGATAGATAGATAGATAGATAGATAGATAGATAGATAGATAGATAGATAGATAGATAGATAGATAGATAGATAGATAGATAGATAGATAGATAGATAGATAGATAGATAGACAGACAGACAGACATAGATTGACAGATGGACAGATATACAGACAGAGAGGCAAACAGACATACAGACAGACAGAGTCACCTGTGGAAGTGAAGCAGGCGCTGCAGGCTTGACTGAACTCATGTGTTGGTTCCAGTGGATTCTTTGAAAGACTAGAAAGAGTCGAAGTCACGTGACCATTTCTCTGCAACACACACACACACACACACACGGTCTCATTTTCTAAACAAATACAACAATGCATTCATATGATCAGACAGTGAGAGAGAAGAAACTCACCGTTTGTGGAGAGTGAGTCAGCTTGACTGACGGCAGAAAACTACGACACGCTTTCACATCTGACAGAGAAATAATGAAGATTAAACATCAGCACACCTTCACTTATAGCAAAGACTACAGAATACACAACATATGTTAATTGTCTTCCATTGAATGGGGAAAAGTGTAATGGTCAATATGGTGAATGAAGCCCCGCCTTCTAGTACAGGAGCCAATGAGTGATTGCTATATTGAGAGGATTCTCCAGGGAAGGGGCACGGACCAGATATGAGTTTCTGGAGATTTTGTGTGACTCATTTGGAAATGAAACTAAAGAGACAGTTGTGGTTTAATTTCATTGGTGATTCCTAATATGAAAATTAACCGTAAGCTTGGCCAGCAATATTGGAGAATTTGGTGTTTCCCAATTCAAACAGAATGCCTGAGCAGTGTTTCAAAGATCGGGGCCAAGTGAAATGAATTGCCTTAAAGGCAAGAGTCTGCTTATAGGCAGTGAATGAAACTGAGTCTCAGTGAATACACAGACCTGACAGGCTGAAGTGAGAGAGCGAGTCCAGTCCTTCTCCTCCCAGCTGCACAGACCCTGAGCCAGCGGACGGACAGATGGAGTCCAGAGCATCCAAATCAGCACTGCAGGAGTCCGGCTCAGGGGAAATGAAGGAGTCCAGAGCGTTTAACTCACTGCCAGCAGATGAGAAGAACGCAGGAGGAAGACCAGGAGATGAAGAGGAGAAACACGCCAGACCAGCAGGAACAACTCGAGTCTGACAGAGGAGAATTCATGAATGAGTAGCTGCAGAGCACATCACTAATATACAGCCTCATTATTAGTTAAGGCCCCTTCACACCCAGAATAATATCTAAAATACAATACAATACTTATCTTTAAAGCACATTTACACCCAGAATAATATCTAAAATACAATACAATACTTATCTTTAAAGCACATTTAAAAACAACTAAAGTGCTGTACATAGGAGAGCTAAAGACAGAGAATACCGAATATAAAAGAAAACATTTAATAAGTAAAAGCAATAAAACAGTGATCAATGAGCATTAAAAGTGAGAGAAAATAGGTACTGTGTGCCAGGGCTATTCAATTAGTTTGTCACGGGAGCCAGTTCATGAAAAGCATCCCAAATTAGTGATGGGTCATTCATGAACGAATCTTCAAAATGACTCGGGAACTACGAGTCCTCTCAGGGAGTGATTCGTTCATCCGCGCGTGTGCACATTTGTGCAGGTGGTATCATTCATTTCAAGTCTTTTGAGTCATTCACCGTGGAAAGGCAGAAGCCAATCATACGCGTTTAGAGCGGGAAAAAGATTTGATCTGTTCATTTCGAGTCCTCTATCGGGTCATTCGTTCCTCATGGGCCAATCAAATGCGTTTAGAGCCAGAAAAAGAATTGAACCGTTCATCTCTCGAGTCTTCGGGTTTGAGTCATTCTGTCAAGTGATGAACGAATGACTCAAGAACCAGAAGACTCGAAAGGTGAACTAATCATCATGGCTCCTATCGGCTCAGACTGTGTACATTGGTTAAGATTATATGTGACTGTCAGTGTAACCTGAACGAATCACTGACATTTGAAGACATGAAGAGGTGAGCTGAGCAAAGAGACAACAATACCTTCACAGACAAAAAAGCAGGTAAACAATGAATTAATATATTCTCCTTCTTATAATATTCTATGTATAACTTATTTGTTGTGTGATCAACCTTTTGGGCTAGTTGTAGATGTGTTTGGAAGCAATTCGTAACATTTTAATAACATTTTGGCAAATTGAACCAAATAAACGAAATAACTCGAAAAAAGATTCGTACATCTCGATGAATGAGACTCAAAGATCCGAGTCAGTAAAATGATCCGAACTTCCCATCACTATCCCAAATGAGAGGTCGAAGAGATGTGACTTTCTATATGAGTGATGACACATCAGCAATATAAAAGCTCATATGCTGTATTTTTGCTCCTTAAGACACCCACATTGGCTTGTTCTACATTAAAATGTTAATATGTTGTATTTTGAAACTACATAACATCAGTGCATTGTACAATAGGCTTTTTTTATTTTTGTGTATTGCTCAAGTAGGCTTCTTCTACATTCAGACACATTCGTATTATCTGTTTTAAACTGCTTAACAATAAGGGATGCATCGATTATAGATTTTGGTTGTATGATTACAGTCAGAAGAATAATCATGGTGTCACGGTTATCACCATTAATATGCATTTATTAAATTCAAAACACTATTAGGTTAAAAAAATTGACAGGAAAACTGCTTATATTTTACAGTGTTGTTAAACATACAAATACAGCACAAATCATTAATAAAAAACGAATTATTGTGTTGTTAGTTATAGTTAGTGGATGGTCTTCAGTGTGCTCACCTGTGTGTTGTCCTTGTCATTGGTCATGCAGTCCAGCAGCAGGTCCAGCTCATCCCCCATCAGCTCCAAGTCCTCCAGCGGCTGAAGAACACCTCCAGACACACACAGAGGAGCATCATGGGAGTTGTTCACAGACACCGGTGAAACAGGAGACGTCCATTCATCATCTGTCACACAGAGTAAACACAAAACACACAAAAAAAACTTAATTATGTATTCCTAATTGAAGCTGAATGTGTGATTCAGTTTTAAGAGACAGTGCAAGTCTTTAAAGTCATATTTTCAAATGCCCCCAAATACACACACAAGTATTATATTTAGAGATCAATCTGCATAATTACTGCTGTTTTTCAAAATGCTTTTATTATGAAGTTTTTACTTTGGAAAAAGTACTTAAAACTACACTAAGAAAAGCTAGGTTGGGACCTAACAATATCCTACTACTGTGTAATCATCAGTACTTGTCATATTAATGTATTCAATTTAATGTATAAAGTATTCCAGTGCTTCCAGCAGGTTTGAAATATACTTGCGGATTAAAACATACCATGTACCAATAGTTAACTATATGCGACAAACAAAACGTAATTTTATTTTTAACAATCATTTTATTCATTATGACACTGGTTTACAGTTTCTTTCAATGGGTTAAAGTAAAAAAAAAAAAACACTGTTGAAATAAAAAAATAATCCACTATTACTCTTATGCCATTCAGAAGCCATGTGCACCCACTGACAGGTCAAATCTGCTTCCCTTAGTTATCAGTTCATGCCTTCTCTGCAAATCAAGCCCATGGCCTTGGTGGTTCTGATACCATGGTTGCCTTAAGTACAAGACAATCAGCTTGTTCCTCATATGAATATAATATTATGAATGTCATAAATGTGTTTTAAATACCTGCAGAGTCTGAGACTTTCTCCTGATGAGATGCTGGAGACATCTGAAAAACACAAAAGCAGGAAATTTATTAATATACAGTTGAATTCAGAATTATTAGCCCCCCTGTATTATTAGCGCCCGTTTATTTTTTTCCCCAATTTCTGTTTGGAGGGAAGATTGTTTCAGCACATTTCTAAGCATAATAGTTTTAAAAACTTATTTCTAATAGCTGATTTATTTTATCTTTGTCATGATGACAGTAACCAATATTTTACTAGATATTCTTCAAGACACTTTTATACAGCTTAAAGTGACATTTAAAGGCTTAACTAGATTATTAAGGTTAACTAGGCAGGTAAGGGTAATTAGGAAAGTTTTTTGTATAATGATGGTTTGTTCTGTAGACTAACGAAAAAAAAATAGCTTAAAAGGGCTAATAATTTTGTCTCAAAAATGTTTTTAAAAAAATTAATAACTGCTTTTATTCTAGCCGAAATAAAACAAATAAGACTTTCTCCAGAAGAAAAAATATTATCAGACATACTGTGAAAATTTCCTTGCTCTGTTAAACATCATTTGTTAAATATTTAAAAAAGAAAATAAAAATCAGAAGGGGGCTAATAATTCTGACTTCAAATGTATATATTTTTTGTATTATTGTTCTATGTGTGTGTATATATAGACATTATTGATATATAAATTACTTGTATATTAATAATGTCCAACACTCCCAAATTTCAGTCACTAAAAAATTATACATTACAGAGCTGTATGATATTGGAAAAATCTGACATTGCTAAAAAAAATATATATTTATTTTATTTTATTTTTTTAGCATTTTATATTGCGTTATGAACACTTTCACCAGATGTCATGACCAAAGTCATTAATTTAAATTGATTAGGATTATTCTGTAGGGCTCTGTAGAGGTTATTTTCTTTTCTCTCTGCTCAATGGTCATGAAGACAAAGGCTTTCCAAAATTGTCTTTTGAAATGTTATTCTTTGCAAAGGTCACACAATCATACAGCAACGCAGGTTTCTGCAGAGTGAGACACTACAGGAAGAGTGTGTTCTCCTTTAATCTAGTTTCTCCTCTCTAATGCCCACAAGGCCACCAGTGACGTACATCATAAATCACCGTTATCCTCTACACATATTTTAGTTTTACTTGTCTATATTTCAGTCTCACCTCCCACCTGGCCATATAGTTAGTTAATACAGAGATCAGACTGCATGATTTTAGCCACGATTTTGACTCGACAACAGATTTTGAGAAAGACGCGAGCTGAGAGAATCACTGATAAGTCCCCAATACCCATCAGATATTTGGCATGCTAAATATATGGAGCTGTCAGCGATTCAAATCATGCCATGTGAAATGAGTTAACATCCGTGATCACCTACAGCAGGGATGTTCAAACTCAGTCCTGGAGGGCCGGTGCAAAGTTTAGTCCCAACCCCAATCAGAAACACCTAGACTAGCTAATCGAGCTCTTATAGACTTTCTAGAAACATCTTGCAGGTGTGTTGAGGCAAGTTGGAGCTAATATCTGCAGGACACTGGCCCTCCAGGACCAAGTTTTGACACCCCTGACCTACAGCCAATGAGAGAGCAGCATCCACTAGTGTAGGTATCTGCAGGCCAGCGGGAGATGGAGGAGAAGTTAAAAGTGCTTCTTCTTAGTATTTTGGAGCCAAGAAATGGAGGAAAAACTAGTGTAAAATTGGCAGGAGCACCCGTGTCATCAGAGCAATCTCACAACTGGGTCGAAAAAGAAAATTAGTTCAGAAAAAGTTGCTAATTCCCTTCAAAGGCCAGGTAAGCAAAATAAGTACAGTTTCTACCCCACTAAAGGCTTCTTTCTCATTATGTCGTTAATAACAAAAGATATACTACGTGACATTGCTTTGTTGCCATGTCAATAATCACGTGTGTTTGGTTGTGAGAGATGTAGTTTTCGCATCGAGATAAAGTTGTTGGCGATTCTTCCTATTGTAAAGTCATGCAGTGTGAAACCCCGTCACTGACCCATCCTACAGCATAAACAAAGCAGCGACAAAACTCTGCCCCAAATAGTAATGGAGTGTGAAAATACCCGTGACAAGACTACTTTGAAAATCCTGCAGTCTAAACTCGGCATTAGTCACCATACATGGATTAAGATCCTGTCTGATGATAAACAGACGTTAAAGTAGCCATGTAAGGCCTAACTGTAAAATGTAAACAGAAATACAGGAGATAAACAGTTGTTAAAGTAGTCATGCATGATCTAACTAAATAATGTATACAAAGAGAAATGAAGGAAAAACAGACTGCGCAATGCATGTAAATTAATTTCCACCACAAACACTGAGTCATGTAGGGGGCTATATATTATTTAAGGTTTATACAGGTTTAATCAAGTAAAATTTAAGACTACTTAAGACCATTAAGTAAGAAATTTCAGACTTATACAAGGCTAAACACCAAAGATTTTTAAACATTTAAATAACCATTAAAAACAAATGTTATGGTAAGGAAGATAATTAAACCATATTGGTAAACAGAGTTCATATATAAACTTATATTGAGATTAAATGTTAGTGATTGGATGGGTGTTAGTCTGATTGGGTAGCTAAAATTAAACTGAGATTTATATTATTAAGCTTTAAATTTAGACCTTTTTAAAATTATTTTAAGACATACAACACAATATTTTAGTGAATTTAAGAGCTCTATTTTGACGATTCATGCGCAAAAGTGCAAAGCACAGGGCACAAAAGCATTGTTAAGGATGGAAAAATTTGCTTTGCGTCTTGGCAGGGTTGAGCTTATTCTCTTAAATGAGTTATAGGTGTGTTTTGAGAATAAACCAGAGTCTCATCTCCTATTCCCTTTATAATACGTCGTTTATAATAATTTGCTATTTTCATGGCGGATTTTGTAAGTGGAAAAACTGAACGTTTCACTAGTGAGAAACAGTTAAACAGAGCATCTACAGCACGAGAATGGGAGATGAGCCTCCTCATTCTTTACTTTCACTCTCACTGAAAGTGCATAGGGAAACGTGTTGTAGGCACAGATATCAATTAGCCTATACAGAATTATTTCATTTGTTAAGCGCAAATATTTGTTTCAAAACTATTTCTAAATTTAGTTCTAATGTCCAGCAAACGAATAAATGAACAATAATAACGAAGTGTGTTCAAAAACCTGAGTTATATCCTAAAACACATGCTGTGCCCCATATGGTCTAAAACCTGAGAGGTGGACAAATCTAAGCTTATTTTTAATAAAACAAATATAATTATGCAAGTAATAAATAATACTGCTAATAATAATAACATTACACAAAAGCTAATTGTCATGAATAAACTGAACAAGCCCCCGAGATGAAGAAGACATGGAGGCAGTGGTTTTTATATTTATTTAGAAAATAATATTTTTTGTAATATTTTAATCCATTAATTCTTTTTTATATGTAAAGATATGTGCGTATTGCTCTACATCCTGTGTATTAAGCAGTGTGTAAGCGAGGCGCACAACTAATGCGCTCTGTGCTGGACTTCAGACCTCCTCTAAGCTAGTCTATTGAACAGACTATTATAGTTTCTCAAAAAAGCAACGTGCCAGCAATGCGCCTCAACACACCTCCTTTTTTAGACCAGAGCGCCTATGGGCGCACATATGAGCGCAAATGCATTTGCTATTTAAACAGCGTGATCCAAAATGTCAAAATAACTCCTGCGCAGAGCTGTAACTAGCAAACAACAATTGCGTTGCGTCTTGCATAGGGTGTATAGGGCCCTTAATGCTTTTTAAGGCCTAATATTTGGTTTAAAACCCTGATTATTTCATAGAAATATATTCTTATTTAATTTATTTTAAACATATAATGCACAAACTACAGTCATTAAAAAATTACAGAGCAAAGACTAAAGTGAAATAAACAGAGCTTTATGAAATCATATTCAGGTAGATACATTTAATAATTAAAATGTAAAATTGAGAGAGAAAAAGAGAGATTCTGCACTAGAGTAATGGATAAGGGGTGGAAAATTACACAGTGTGCTAGTAACATGTTACTAAAGTGCTTTTGGGAAGAAAAAAAACGACCTGCTGTTGTGTGTACTTGCATATGTGTGTGTGTGTGTGTGTGTGTGTGTGTGGGTGTGTGTGTGTGTGTGTGTGTGTGTGTGTGTGTGTGTGTGTGTGTGTGTTTCCTGCCTGACTAATGGTGAGAAGACAGTTGTCATTGGAAAGGAAAACACAAAGGAGTGGCTGAAGATGAGACAACTATAAATACTAGCTGCTGAGATTGTGTGGGCTGCTGTGGACTGCCCTGGCATAAGACTCTCGTTGTAGAGGGTTTAGTTTTCTCTGTATGCTTTATCCATTTGATTCATTAAATTGATTGGACTTGTTTGAAGCCTGGGTGTCACGATGGTGCAGTGGGCAGCACGATGGGTATACTATGGGCTAGCACGATCGCCTCACAGCAAGAAGGTCGCTGGTTTGACCCTCGGTTAGTTGGCATTTCTGCATGTAGTTTGCATGTTCTCCTTATGTTGGCTTGGGTTTCCTCCGGGTGCTCTGGTTTAACCCAAGTCCAAACACATGCGCTATAGGGGAATTGTCTGTAGTGTATGAACCAGTGTTTCCCAGTGATGGGTTGAGGCTGTAGGGGCATCCGCTGTGTAAAACATTTGCTGGATAAATTGGTGGTTCATTCCGCAGGGGCGACCCCAGAATAATAAGCCAAAAAGAAAATTAATCAATGAGTGTTTGAAGCCTCTGACTGATAATTGAACTTGGGGGACTAAGGGATAGTCCAACAGCCTGAATGCTTTAAAGCAGGGGTGTCAAATACAATTCCTGGAGGGCCGAAGCCCTGCACAGTTTAGTTCCAATCCTGCTCCAACACACTTACCTGTAGGTTTCAAACAAGCCTGAAGGACTCAATTAGTTTGATCAGGTTTGTTTAATTAGGGTTGGAGCTAAACTGTGCAGAGCTGCGGCCCTTTTGGAACTGAGTTTGACACCTGTGCTTTAAACACTATAAAATGCTCTGACATCCACAGGCCTTAAAAACACATACATGTGACAAACTTTCACTATACTGTGGTTAAATTCTGCAGTGACCCCACAAATCTCATGTGTTTTGACCTGGGGTTCCTGGTATATAAAGCTATAATGCTAACTCAACATAGCATATCTTGCGATGTGACTCTTGTGAAAGACACATTGCAATATCGATACTAAACCTATACATTGTGCAGCCCTAATGTATTATTCATTGACATTTTAGTAGCACATTACATTAAAGATGAGAAGAGAAGTATAAGAGGTGGAGTGGGTCATCTGATTATTCATATTAATATTTGCTAAATCCAAACTAAAATTTAAGCTTCAGTTGCTTGTGTTGGTATATCATGGGATCATGCCTAGCACAGTATTTTGCACATATTTAAATTTTTACTTCTTAAATCAAGCAGCAGATTTCCCTCACACTCTATTATTCAGATTTTAAATGACACAAATATGTTTGCCTCTCAGGTAGAAGTTGAGTGAAATTTTCATTGATTGGTTATTAATCTGTTCAATGATTGGTTGAGGGAACACATTTACTATTGCTGCTAAATATTTAATAGACCAAATATTGATGAATTAAAATAAACTCATTATTGTTTATAATCAAGCTCTCGACGGCAGCAGCACATTGGGTGCACGAGCATCACTTTTTATTCATTTGATATACATTTTAAATAAACAAATTTTACATACATACCTGTATACTGTTTTATTATTAATATAGTATTTATGTTGCTATTTGCAATGCTTTGACAATATGTACCCAAATACATCATGTCAATAAAGTGACCTAAATGTGTAAATCTGCTCGACAATAAAATGCATAAGTTTGAAGTTGAAGTTTTAGTTTTATTGTTACAGTCCTGTATTTATTATGATTTTTATTACTACTGATGTTGTTGTTGTTTAGGAGTTATGTTTTCTTGATACGAGTTGGTATTTCTTTTCATTTGAGGCTAACTCCACCTTGCACCTGAGGCTAATTCCATGTTGTCGGCTGAATGTGCATCTGGGTGGCTCAAGTTTCCAGGGCGTTTCTGGCTGATCCTCTTGTTTTTTGCTCTGTTGCGAGCATGACCAATACTTGCTGAGAATCTCTATGCATCTTGCTGTTCTGATGAAGGTTTGAGAATTCTGTGCGCGTCTTGTGCAGCTGCCGCTGAGGAGCCATGCTGGTGTTGTTTGTTTCATTCTTTGTTGATCTATGTTTTGTTATGTTTGTTTGTTTAATTAATTATTTTGATTGAGTTAATATTAAGTTAATTATATATGAGCAATTCCATGCAAATGTAAAACTTGCCATGAAAAAAATAAAGTTTTCGCCAAAATAGCAAAACCGTTTCACTGTTTTTTGTGTAGGCTTTTATTTTCCAGTACTTTATAAATACTCAAAAATGTCTCTGTCAGTGTTTCAAACTATTATATTTGATTTACAAAAATCACACAAGTGCCAATTTCACATCCGTCACATCCATAACGACACTTTTCCCTCATAAATGTGAAAATATTAAATAAAATAAAGCCAACAATTTTTGTTTTATAGTGAGCCAACTCTTATCCTTTTGATTAGCATTGTTTCTTTTGGGTTGTGCAGTTTAATTTACAGAATTTCTACAAAGTATGTTGTCTACTGTAAACGCACAGACTTTTTTTTGTCACATCCATAACGCATGTTTATTTTCCTCATTTAAAATATAAAACATGTTTACAGATAGATTTTTTTCTGCTCTCACAACTCAGTGGTTATTTGTTTTGAAAAATATAAAGGGATGTTTCAATATAATGTTAACACATACTTCCTCTGTCAATTTATGTTTTGAGATTTCACTGCAAATGTCACATGTATAAAGCTGGAATTGCTCATATAATTTTTTGTTGCCATTATATTTTTTGGATAAGACATGTATTTTTGTCTCTGAATAAATGGAGAATTAAATTAAATAAAATTGAATTGTTGCGTGTCCTTTTTATGTTGCTGACCCTTCCCTAGACGAGCATTATAGATTGGGGTTTGTATCATTTATAAATGAAATCGTGCCTCATCTGAAGGTGACGGTGCAGTGCATTCATCCTCAGGTCCTGCTGCTTTATTCCTCTGAAACACAACAACAGCACAATAAGTGAATAAAACATCACAAATCCTATAATATGATCATCTTACTGCAAACATCAGGGGTTTATTCTTCATATGTGGATTACTCAGTTAGCTGGATTTGGATATTGACGATTTGGCATGATCCAGGATTGTTTCGTTATTCAAAACAGAGTTGTTGTCATAGCAACAGTTCTGGTAGCTCAAACCTGCTCGGGAGCAGGCTCATTTCATATAAGCAGGATTAATAATTAAAACTATATATATATATATATATATATATATATATATATATATATATATATATATATATATATATATATATATATATATATATATATATATATATATATTTATATATATATATATATATATATATATATATATATATATATATATATATATATATATATACATACATATACATATATATACATACACACACACACAAACATTTATAACAATTAGTAATATTTAATATTATAATAATAAATGTTTATATACATATACTGTAAGTTTAAAATATATATAAATAAAACGGGCTGGTTCTCCTCAAGGGGTTGATCCGAGAACATTTATTAATACAGACTTTTTAGATACAAATGCTTACTATTTTAAGGTACTGACCCAGCTTTACAATTTGTGTATTTGTGTATGATAATAGACAAAAGCAGGATCTGAGGATAAGGCATGATTTCATCTATAAATGATACAAACCCTAATTTATATTGCTCATCTAGGGAAGGGTCAGCAACACAAAAAGGACACACAACAATTCAATTTTATTCAGAGACAAAAATACATTTAAACAAAATTTAATAGACATGCAAATATTCAATATTCAATATTTAACAGTTTTTTGTTTGTTTTTTATAAAGGAATAATGTTTGCAGTCGTGTACATGTTTTGACAGCTAATATGACAGTGATTTGATGCTTTGCAGAAGTTGCAGACGCCTTTACCAATATCAAAATGCTTTTTTTGATGCAAAATTAATTTAAATTCGCTGATTAAGAAACTTAAAAAGGCCTAGGCTACTATAATAAAGAAAATCCACTCTAAAATGTAAAACTAAATAAAATCGCTAAATACTTGACACATGAAAGTGTAAAGCCTGCAGCTCAAAAGTAATGTTTAAAATTATTGCGTATCATATTTAACAAATGAGTTTTTTTTCATATTTTACTATGAGTTTTATGTAATTTTGCTGTCATGGATAACTGAATATTAATCAGATGATGTCATTACGCTGCTGTGCCGTCAGCCAATCACTGCATTGCTGATCATGATTTCGAGGATCGATAGATCTGTCCTTCACAACACACACAGCGATCTCAGATCAGTTCAACCAGACATTTTAATCTGATTCGCGAACTTGTTTGAAGAACCAAATTAGCCAGAGATCAGTTATCAAGATTAAAAGATCCAGGATCTGCCAAATCATTTTAGATCATTTAAGCAAGGTATGAAGAAATTGCCCCTGGTTAAAAACAGTGAAGATCATCCTCTACCTGAGAACTGCTGGAGGCTTTTCTGTGTGTCAGGCCTAGACACTCTGCAATCTCCTGAGACAAACTACTGACCGACTGATCCTGAAACAGAAACCAAAACTAAATACAGAGACAGAATGCACACAAACACAATACAATCATTCCTGTTCATGACAATAATCATTTATTTTAGTTTTAGTGTGTCAGATATTTGTGATCAGGAAATTCTGAATGCATTTCAAAGTTTTGGATTGATTTATTTACACTGCATTAATTGCCCAATTTCTCTAAATGTTTTGAATAATTCTTAAAAATATCTCAAATTAAACACAGTCATGGCCAAAACTATTGTTAATATGAGCAAAAAAAAAAAAACAAGTGAAAATAAATTTGCTTGGCTTTTGGCCATTTTTAGCTTTCATTCAAAAAAAAAACTCAAAAAAAAAAAAAAAAAAAGAATCGTTTATGGATATATGATTAAATGGTCAGATTGTCTTGCTGAAATGTCCACCCTGGCTTCATCTTTATCCTCCTGCTAATGTAGATGTTGGACTGAAGCAGCTGATAATCATTTACACTGAGGAAGGGCAGAGAGTTGCTGAAGAACTACTGAGAGATTTCAGCTGCTGTCTGGGCTTTCACTGCTGAACTACACCTCCCTTTCTTCATGTGTTCAATATCTTTTTCCCTGCATCATTTCATTTTATTAAACAGAACTTCATTTTTAAACTAATTAGATTTGTTTTCTTTTTATTTGGATTTCTTTGGATGTTATCTACATCTGGGGCAAAATTCAAGTCAACAGCACCTTGATGGCGTGTTCAATACTGATTTTCCATGCTGTACTTGTACTCTATTGAATGTGTTGATAAACTCTTAATATACTTTACACACTGTATACTATATCACATGTGTTCTATCTAATGTGTGGTTTGCCTTACATGTATTCTATGTAATGTATAGTTTCTCATAAAAATACTGAGGTTACTTGAAACTAGAACATGTCTGATGGAAATTCATTACAGGCCCTGCAGGCACCCCTACCAGAGCACTCGTATTATCTCCAAGTTAAATAGAGAAGCTATTATTCATACAACACAGAGACATCCATAGACATGTCATCGACGGGGTAACTATGGGTTAAAGAACAATTAAGGCTATAGACTGAGGGATACAGTCTCGGGAGAGCAGGATGCCGCTGGGGACATGCAAACTGATGAATGACAAAGCTGTGGACAGCAGAACATGGCAAGCAGACATCTGTGGGACATGATGAATGACATGTCAAACTATAAAGGAGGAGAAAAGTGTGTGTATAAAACTGTGTGTATCGAACAGATGAACGATCGTTTAACCTTTACTGTTGCATGCTGCTTCTAACAATAAATGCTTCAGACTTCTGTCTTCTTTTGATTTTGCTGAACTTAGAAAGTAAAGATTAAGAACTAGAACAATTTTCTGTAACAACATTGATAAATATTCATTATTAAACATTCTCCATCAGTTGTCCATGACTAAACTGTTAATGTCTCAGAAGTCTGGAGTGGAGGCTTTTTGAACAAAAGATTAAAAGGCTAAACAATACAAATGTGTGGCCCTGGACCACAAAAACAGTCAATAGTGTCAGCTTCTGTTAGAACTGGGTTGAGATACAAGAAAATGTGCAATCTGAGAGAAAAATCTCTCAGAGATTAAAAAAATAAAAATAAATTTATAGAGAAATCTCATATAAAATTTGCATATAACTAATCAAAAACTAAGCAAAAATTTGTTAAATTCACATTGTTTATGATAATATTCGATATTCAAAAGTTTTTTTGTTTGCTTGTTTATTATAAAGGAATAATACTGTATGCAGTCGTGCACATGTTTTGACAGCTAATATGACGGTGATTTGATGAACACTAGAGAGCATTTGATTGGTCAGAAGATTTGATGAGAAACTGTATGAAGTATGAGGTGACATGAAAAAAAATGTTGATCCATTTAGGCGGAAGTGACAAACTGCAAACTTTGGATGTTTAACCATTTTAAAGAAAACCCTTTGAATTATCATAAAACACTATTGAAGTGTTTAAAATAACTATATATGTTGTCTGTGTTATGATAAACACCTAAAAAAAAGAGGTGCTTTTTATCTTTTTGTTTCATAAACTCAAATGTGAAAGTGTACCTTATAGGTTCTGTGTGGTCTAGGGTGCTGTAATTAATTTTGGTGGTTCCTGCAAAAGTCTGTAATCATAGGAAAACAGAAAAATGTCTCCACCATAATCTATGCAAAAGTTATTGTATTCCAACTGATGAGAGGTGCTGTACAAGCCACAGGGAGCGATCATTGTGTTCATTTCACTATTCTTTTGCTTGATCAAACATAATTCACTGTGTTTGGAGCACGTCAGACATATAAAAGCATTACTAATGCACATCACCTCAAAAACAGAGGAGAATGGCCCTGAAGCACACAGCATAAGGTAAGAGATGACAGCTGTCTGTGCTATCTGGGGCTGCTTATTGATCATAAATGTATTGTTTTCACTTCTGCGCCATTAAGACACCGTGATTTATTTAACAACTGCTTAATATGTGAATATAATTTTGTAAAAAGATTGCTAGAACCGTATGAGCACCGGCAAGAGCTTTCATTTGAACTATAACTTGTACATGTGTCATATATAAACCGTATAAAAAATATGAAAATGAACCAATGTTCAATACCCAGCTCGGGTCTCCAAAATACTGCTTATTTAAGTGTAAATAAATTTTGTACAGTAGAATAAAAACCAAAGTGATGCATATGAGCATAAAATATATTTTCTACACTTTCAAACATAACTACTTACAGGGGTCTGGTGCAATGCTAGCCCTTTAAATCTTAAAGTAAAATTCGATGACGTCACTGACCCGGTACCGGGTCAACAAAGTTTAAATGGTTAAATCTGTTTTCTAGACTCAAATTGTCACTGCGTTAGAGCACACAAGCTAATAGATATACTTGAAACTAACAGACTGAAACTATCATCAATGTTTTATTTTAATTTTATGGGACCTTTATCTTGACATGGCTTCCAAAAAAACTTTACATTAAAAAACAATAGAAAAGTAGCGCATCCGAAAGGAAAATGCATTCTGTGTGAACGTCCCCTAAGATTTAGTTTGCCATCCCTGTTTGCTCATGTTTATTATGGCCATGCAGGTACACCCATGTATGCAGATCTCCTGTGTGTGTGTGTGTGTGTGTGTGTGTGTGTGTCTGTGTGTGTGTATGTGTGTCTGTGTGTGTGTGTATGTGTGGTTGTGTGTGTGTGGTGGTGTTGACCTGTGGTGAGGCCTGAAGACACACATCGCTGCAGTCCAACGCCTCTCTCAGTTTCCCAGACTCCTTCAGACACACAGCCTTACGGTATAAAGCTTTAGCGCTGTCCTTACAGATAACCAGCGCACGATCACAGTCCTTCACTGCACTCTCAAACTCACCCTGATGGACAGAAACAGAAACAAACATAAAAAAACTATAATAATAATAATACAAAAAAAAAAACCAGTCATTTATTGGTCACACTTTGCAATAAGCTGTGTGCGGGGTCTTGGGGGTAATCTCCATGCCGTACCTAGCAAGATGCCGCCCTGGGGCGATCACCTATACTGCCCATAACTAAATCTGCTACGGACTATAACATCCTATTGAAAGTCAATAATTGTATTTTCAGTTTTCTAATCTTCTTGAGTGTTCAACAAAAGAATTAAACTAAAAAAGGTTTGGATCAGGTGAAGGATGAGATGACAGAAAGAACATTTTTAGATGAACTGTCCCGTTAGGAGAGTAGATAATTCACTGAATGCCTCACACAATGATAAAACACACATCTTTACACTCAGCTTTTTGCATTACTCCGTGAACATCATCATTTAACTCAAGTGTTGTTAAATTCACCATGTTCTGATGAACGACTGCGCGGTTGATGTAGAGACTCTCCAGCAGGCCAGAGGGAACGCTCAGCTCCTCGTTTTCAGCATAAAGAGCCACACTGATGGCCTCGCTGAAATGCTGAAGCGCCCGCGTCCAGTCGCGCTCCGCAAACACAGCGTTTCCCTCCTCCAGGAGATCACACACCAGCTGGACCACAAACCCCTGAACACACACACACACACACACACACACACACACACACACAGACACACAGACACACAGACACACAGAAATGAGACAAACAATCTGGAGAATACTTTAATATCTGTAATAATTAAAAAAAAAACTCTTATTAGCTGATGAGCATTCTGAGGTGTTTGGTTATTGTCAGATAAAGGCACAGCTAAAGTAGTTCCTGCAGGTTTTGAGAGCATTACAGCTCCATATTACACTGCTGAATGATTAGAGATATTTGGCAGCTACAGCAGTCAAAAATCACATCAACACACAACAGAAGGCTTTGGACGAGATGTGTGAGAAATCAGAGCTACACACAGGACATGTTTGAGGAGGACAAAAACCTGACAAAAGTCTCAAATAAAATATAAGTCTTTGTTTGTTGTGAATACACGCCCTCTAGTGGCCAAGACTACACAATGTGCCTTTAAACAGCTCAAGATATCAGGAATAAATACATTTAAGCTATTCTCTGGAAACAAAATGTGAATTTGTCTGTATTGTGGCAAGGTCTGAGTGCAAAATATTTCCAAACCTCATAGCCTTGAGGGTCTGGATATGGTAGAGAAGATCTGTAGACACAAAAACAAAAATAATTGATTATAAACAGTCAGCAGGAGGGAATGATGCTTAAAATGATAGATCACTGCTCCTCAAAGAGTTTGTTTACCTCTATAAAATCTATTCATACATTTATCCAATTACAAACTTGACTCAATTAACCAAGTTATGCATAAATTACAGCCAAACCACGATAGCGACTGACTGAATGTATGATGTCAACAATCAAAGACATATGAAGCATATTCAGAGACTGTGTTTCCCATAGACCTGAGTGGCAAACTATTTTTTAGGCTGACAAGAAACATTTAGGGTATTATTAGAATGTCTTTGTGTGCTCCTTTATTTAGTTTATTTATATTCTTTTACACTATATATGGGATTGTTGAATTGTTTTGTAAATTCTAAGTCAAAAGCTTTGTGTACCACATATCAGAAAAGTCAGATAAAAAAACAGTCACAGAAGGGTAAAGCAGGTCTCTGTGCAGTAAAATAGTGCAGTATTTATTATCTGTCATACTTGATGAAGCTCAGCGCTCTCCGAATCTTCTCCTGCCGTTTCTGCCGCTCAGCGCTCATGTTTGACCATCACACAGCTGAAAAACAAACACACACACATCAGCAGACGTTCATGTTTACCAGCTGTTCGGTCTCAAACACACTCACATGCCTTCAGTGCACTGGGTTCACAAGTACATTCACAAGTTCACAGACCATAAAATATAATAACCCTAAAATAAAACTTAAAACCAGGCTGGTGTTTTGGCCAGTTCCAGGCTGGAATGACCAGCTAAAATTAGCTTAGCCAGGCTGAAAAATGCCTAAACACTTCTAAACCAGCCTGGTTAACCAGTTCAAATCAGCCAATCAACATTTTCAGCAGGGAATGCATTCAAGGGTGTAAACTATTTTCCCATGAAGGAGCAGTTTATTTATAAAGCAGTAGGAATGTAAAGATGAACCACAAACTTAAGTTGAAAATCTGGTTGAGATGTCAAACAAAAGACAATACAGCTGGAGTAAGAGCTTATATGAATCTCTGAGGGGAACTGACTGTCTTTAGAAAAGTTTCCCTGGTTTTTCTGAAACATATTAAAGCATTAGCTCACCCTGGAATTAAAACTGTCATTGCTTTACGCACATTTGATCATCTTCACAACAAAAATTAAGACATTTTAAATGAAACCCTCTCTGACCTTCCCTAGAAAAGGAGCCAAAAAAGCATTGGCAAAATATTCAGAGTGTCTTCAGTGGTTCAACTGTGACCATATGAAGATGCAGAAACACTATTGTAAAAAAAAATGCCTGTAGAAATTACTCTGTAAG
Source organism: Danio rerio (assembly GCF_052040795.2). Taxonomy (NCBI): domain Eukaryota; kingdom Metazoa; phylum Chordata; class Actinopteri; order Cypriniformes; family Danionidae; genus Danio; species Danio rerio. The sequence continues at coordinate 3,936,273 of NC_141023.1, forward strand.
TTATCCTGTGTGTGTTTATTATGTATTGCCATTATTGCACAGTACTGTAGTAAACATACACTCTGATCTGATGTGCGAGAAACTGGCAAACAGTTGTCTTTACAGTTTTGGGGGGAGATTTATGCACCAGTGTTCGTAGGGCTTTGTATGATTACAGATTGAACCACTGAAGACTCACTGAATTATATTTTTTGTATTTATCTGGACTTTGAGCATTTTGGGACCGTTATGGAGGATGAGGGAGCTCTCTGATTTAATCTAAAACATCTTAAAATGAGGTTTTGAAGATGAATGAAGGTCTCTGGGGATTTAAACTGCATGAGGGTGGGAAATTAATGACAAATTACCATTATTGAATGCACACTAAATTCATTAATGTCAGGAAATACATGGTTTATTTAAAAGGATATTTAATTAATCATCAAAACAAAGAAATTAAGACACAAATAAAAAAAAAAAAATATTCTTGAGGTTTTAAGTGGTGAAGTCAAACAGATTTAAATTTCATTTCAATAAGATAAATTTTATTTTAATATGAGGGTTAAAAACAATAATATAAGTGTCCTCAGGTGGTTATTGGAGTTAAATAAATCATTTGGCTAATGCTAACCCTATACTCTTGTTCTCACACCTTTTCATATGTTGTATTTGAGAGTTTGTCAGGTTTTTGTCCTCAAACTGCACCTGTGTGTAGCACTAGTTTCTCACACATCTCCCCCAAAGCCTTCTGTAGTGTGATGATGCATGGAGCTGTAATGCACTCAAAACCTGCCAGAACTACTTTAGCTGCGTGTTTATCTGAAAATACCCGAACACCTTAGAGCTGGGTTGTCAAACTCAATTTCTTAAGGGCCGCAGCCCAGAAAAGTTTAGTTCCAACCCTAATTAAACACACCTGATCAAACTAATTGAGTCCTTCAGGCTTGTTTGAAACCTACAGGTAAGTGTTTTGGAGCAGGGTTGGAACTAAACTGCGCAGGGCTGCGGCCCTCCAGGAATTGAGTTTGACATCCCTGCCTTAAGCCTGGTTTATACTTCTGCGTCAAGTGACTGGCGTAACCCACAGCGCATGCAACGCGTGTGGCTGTGCATTTATACTTCTGCTGCTGTCTCTGTTGGTCTGCATTAACACTTCTGAAACACTAGTTGGCAGTAAGGTGTAAATGTTCCTCTGTGTCGAGTTTCTTCGCTGCTTTTTTGGCTTTTCCTGAACACTTCCGGGATGTACAAGTGACTCAAACTCGCTCATTTTGAGGCAGGAACCTGCGGACGTGCAACAACTTTAACTATGAGGTAAACACAAAGCAAAACTTTACATCCAGAGCTCCTTCACGGGAATTCACGAAACAATCGCTACATTGGGTTCACGACATTCGCGCGGCTCTCGGTCCCGCCCAGACTCGTCAGCGTTACCAAGCCGACCAATCACAGAGCTGCGCTACGCGTTGTTGCGACTTGTAGTTAAATTTTTTGAGAGGTGCACGTCAGTGACGGCGACGGCGAAGGGCTATGCGTCAGCGCCATAGCATACGCTGGCGTTTGACGCAGAAGTATAAATCAGCCTTTAGAGTGATCATCAGCCAATCAGAATCAAATATGACTCATTCATTTATACATGCATCAATCTAACAATTATCAGTATGAAACCCAATGGAATTAATTAATTCTTTTTGAATTCATTTGAATTTATGACTTGTGATTGTTCAAAAGTAGTCAAAAGCCTTGACACTTAAATTTTTTTCTAAAAATACTAAAACACAAATATAACTCTTCGCTTACCCACCACAGAATACATTTATTTTACATGAATAAACAATCATCACATCAGTGGTCATTGTTTCCTGTGCTGTGTATTATATAATGTGCGGTTAATATCACAATATTAGCCTATATTTCACTAGTTATGTGCCCTCTCTCTTATGCTCCTGGTCAGTCATATGAGTTTAATTATATGCAGTGAATCATGTCATGTGGTGTTATTTCTGTTGCTGAGAGGGTAAAAACACATAAGAGAACAATGACAAAAGTGTTATTGATATTGAGGAAAAAAACATCTAATGCAAGTGAAGTTTAGAATAGGTGTTTTAAGGGACAATAACATATATACATTATAAAACAAAAAAGTGGAGGGATGGCCAAACATGTACAAACATTTTAAAATTAATAAATATATCTCTTTACAAATAAATACAATAAAAACATTAAAGCATTTGCAGGTCACTTCACTATAGTTTCCACTGTACTTACTGAAATAATGTGCAAATAATATGTTTGCACTCTTAACTGTGTATTTAGTGTTCATGGTAGTGTTTTATTTATATATCATGGTGTACGGTTGAAGTCAGAATTATTAGTCCTCCTGTTAAATTTTAACTCTTTTAAATTTTTTAAATTTTAATTTTTTTCAAAATTTCAGTTATATTTTTCAGCACATTTTTAAACATAATAGTTTTAATAACTCATTTCTAATAACTCATTTCTTTTATGTTTGCCATGATGACAGCACATAATATCTGACTAGATATTGATCAAGACATTAGCATTCGGCTTAAAGAGACACTTAAAGGCTTAACTAGGTTAATTAGGGTAAAGTTAGGGTAATTAGGCAAGTTATTGTATAACAGTGGTTTGTTCTGGAGACAATCAGAAAATAATATCCTTAAGGGGGCTAATAATATTGACAATTAAAATGGTTTTAAAAACTAAAAACTGCTTTTATTCTAGTCGAAATCAAACGAATAAGACTTTCTCCAGAAGAAAAAATATTATAAGAAATACTGTGAAAAAATCCTGAAACTGTTCAACATCATTAATATTTGAAAAAGAAAAACATTCACAAGAGGACGAATAATTTTGACATTATCATTTAAATATAATTTTCACAATACGAGATATTGATATATGTTCTCATAATACCCAGAACTTTAAAAAAAAGTGTTAACGTTGTAATGCAAGTTGTAATGTAATTGTTGTAATGCAATAATGCTGGAAACTCGTACATTATTCACTGTAAAAAAAAAAAAAAGTTGGGTTCCACACCTTTGATTTGTGTTGGGACAACATGAAGAATTAACTTGTTCGATTTTACAAATTTAAGTGGATTGAACATAAAAGAATGAAGTTGTTTCTTAAAAATACTCAAGAATTGTGTTGATTCAGCTCAATTTAAATAAGTAGTTTTAACACGCAGCAAACATAATTTTATGAGTGTTCAGTCCTTCAACAATCTCACTACACATACTTTCCTCCTCTTTCCGCCTGGCTGGAATCTTCACATTACTCCTGTTATCTCAAAGCCCAGCTAGATTAATGGTGGCATTGACCCACACAGCTTATCTTACAAATAAAAAAGGCATTTTCTGTAAACGTGCTCACTGCACTCAGAGACCGTTAGCTATTGAGCAACATCTGGCTCACTCACTGCATATTTTGCTGTATCGTGGTTCCCCAATAAATGAATTTAATGGAAATACCATAAAGTTGTTGGAAATTATTTTTAAAAACTTGGCCCCAACGTACTCATTAATTGTCAATTGAAGTTTTTGTACATCATTGCTTTCCTTTTAACCACTAATATTTTTTGGCATTTCTCAAAAAAAAAAAAAAAAAAAAGTCTAAATAAATTGCTAATTCTGAACTTTAGTTTTTAAACTGAGATTTGGTCATTTGTTAACAATTTTCTGAGAAATGGCTAAAAACAGTGATTCAAATGAAAGCAGTGAAATATGAAGACTTTACATGACAATTAATGTGTGATTTGGGGAATAATTTAGTTAATTAAATTGTCTTTTAAAGTGTCATAAAAGGAGGGTATACATGATCATTATACACTGAACGACATATTAGTGAGAGTTTACTGTAAAAGTTTTCTGCAATACGAATAAAATATATTTTTAATTATTATTATATTATTATTATTATTATAAAATTAATAAAAATAAAACATGCCTTTTGGATTTTTTCAACTTTTTGAGAAATTAGTAAAAAAAAAAAATTATAAAAAAAGCAATGTAGTATAAATATTTTTACTGACAATAATGAGTAATTTGGGGTCAAACCATAATCCTTAATAGAGTCTTTTGAAATGACATTAAAGGATTTACTTATTGTCCGGGGATATAAAATATCCTGAAATACATATTACTGAGTTTTCTGTAAATAATGGTAAAAACGTTTCATAATTTTTGTTCTAATCAAAGAAACAAAGAGACTCTGCAAATTACAAATTTAGGTTTTGTTTATTTTGTTATACTTGAAACCTTTAGCCACAACTGAAAAATGCATATAAATACATGGTTGAAAATACACAACACAATAACTTAGCGTGAACTAAATTAACAAACAAATAAATAATCATTTACTAATAAATAATCATTTAAATAAATAATTTACTAAAAAAGTGTGAGACAGTGGTTAGCATGGTTGCCTCACAGCAAAAAGGTCACTGGTTCAAGTCCCGGCTGGACCAGTTAGCATTTCTGTTTGGAGTTTGTATGTTCTCCCCATGTTGGTGTGGGTTTCCTCCGGGTGCTCCGGTTTCCCCCACAGTCCAAAACACAAAAAAAAAATTGCTCTGAACAAAAATCATTATGTCCATTACAAATGTAGGTTTTTGCTTTGTTTTCAATACTGGAAAACCCCTTTTCATCTTTAACTCTGAAACAACACAACTGAAACCTATATAAATATATAAATACATGACTGAAGATTTACAACTTGTTTTTATAATGCACTTTAAGCATAAACAACATCATACTAAAACTTTAATAAGATACTAAAAGTTCAGCTTGGTCACTCCTTTCACACTTTTAATAAGATGAGGCCAGCACAGATTAAGTGTTGATGATGCTATTTCTAACATATACAAGTTGAAAATATTATAAAAATACCACAAAAACCTAGCTCACTACTCATACAGCATTATTTTATTCATTTTCAGCTTATTCCCTTTATTAATCTGGGGTCGCCACAGCAGAATGAACCACCAACTTATCAAGCATATGTTTTACACAGCAAATGCCCTTCCAGCTGCAACCCAGTACTGGGAAACATCCATACACACTCATTCACACACATGCACTACAGCCAGTTTAGCTTATTCAATTCCCCTATGGCGCATATGTTTGGACAGAACACCTAGAGTAAACCCACACCAACACAGGGAGAACATGCAAACTCCACACAAAAATGCCAACTGATGCAGTCCAGGCTCAAACCAGCAAGCTTCTTGGTGTAAGGCAATCGTGTTATTCACTGCCCACCCTCATACATACAGCATTATTAATAATTTTATTATCTTAATTATTGATGATGTGTTTTTTTTACCCTGTGGGGGTTGGGGTGACTTTTAATGGACAGAACAGTCAATGCACAAACCCCTTACCCCAACAGTTAACACTATTATTCATTTATTTCTATAATGCTGTCTTGTTGATAAATTTTTTTGTGATTATTTAAGAAGTAAAAAAAATAGCTATTCAAAGGAAAACAGTGAAGTATAAAGATTTAATTGACAACAACCAATAATTTGGGACCAAAACTATGATCCTTAAGCTATTACGCCCCTCGCTGCTGGAATCAGCTTCCAGAAATGATCAGATGTGCTCCGACATTAGGCCCGTTCAAATCAACACTGTGAACAGATCTGTTTAACTGTGCCTTTATTGTATGAGCACTGTGCTATATGTCCCACAGATCGCACTATTGTCTCTCTTTTTTTTTCATTCTTTTGTAACCTGTTTAAACACATTTAATCTGTTTTAATCATTATTATTTGCTTTTATTTTTCTTATACTTGTCTCTTTTATTCCTGTTTATGTAAAGCACTTTGAATTGTCACTGTGTATGAAATATGCTATAGAAATAAACTTGCCTTGCTAATAGACTTAAAGAGTTAATTTTTTTGCCCCGGGGTGCACATGATCAATACACTAAATTACAAAGTAAAATAATGGTTAAAAATGTAGTATACTTTTTAAGTTTTCTTTTTATACTGGAAAACCCCTTTTCATTTTTAACCCTGTTACATCAGCCACAAGTGAAATCTTCATTTAAATACTTGGTTAAAATGTACAATGCAGAAACTTATAAATGTCCTTTGACCGAATTACACCAAAACCCAGCTTACACACGAGTATAATACGTATAAAACATAGTTTAAACACACAAACAAACAAACAAACAAACAAACGTCATGTGACACATTGATGAAAAAAACAGCTCTACAAACAAACTAACAAACAAATGTCATTTGACCCAATGAAACCAAAACCCAGCTTACACACACGAGTATAATACGTCTAAAAACATATTTTAAACACACACACACACACACACACACACACACACACACAAACAAACAAACGTCATTTGACACAATGGCACAAAAAACAGCTCTCACATATGTTTAAATGAGTTTAAAACAGATTTAAACCACACAAACACACAGACACACAAACAAATGTCCTTTGACCCAATGAAACCAAAACTCAGCTTACACATGAGTATAATACGTCTAAAAACATATTTTAAACACACACACACACACACACACACACACACACACACACACACAAACAAACAAATGTCTTTTGACTCAAATGACACAAAAAATTACACAAAATTCTATCTCACTACACATACAGTATTATTTTCATCATTAGTATGATCATAACTATTAATATTATGAAGCATGCTCTCTGTAATGCTGTCTATGAAGGTTGCAGAGCATAAATCTGAAACACGCCCAAACTATTTTGACTTCACTTCCTTCCAGTTTCTGCAAAAACGAAACCGAAGGAGCTGTAAATAAATAAACACAAGACAATCCAACAGTCCACAGACTCAGAGTCCAGACACAAACACTGAATCAGACTAACGCTGAAGTCGAGTCAGATCATCGCGGTGAAGCCAGAAAGTTTCCAGACAGACTCAAACTCACCTGTAAATCCGCCTTTCCTCCGAGTCTCGCTGGTTTTCAGCTGTTGGTTCGTGTATAAAACATTTAGGAGAATGCCTGACACTTTATTAAACGTTAAAACTCATGATATTTGTTAATTTAATGAGCTGACACTGCACCGCTCCGTTAATGTGAACCCGACCAGTGTTTCCAGCTGATAACCGATTTTCTTCCACATGGTGTGCGCGCGCCTGATCCTGCAGGGGGCGCGCGCGGTGGAATCCATTCAACGGAATTCCAAAGGTTATTTTTCATATTAATTTCTTGAGTTAATATTCGGCACACATTTTTAAAGCAACCATAATAATTATCATATAATATGCTTTTTGTTTCGTGTAAAATTCCATATTAGCGGATAGACACATAACTGATTGGGTCATAACTGTCAGCGCTGAGAAAAGTAACACAAGTCATGTGACAGTGACGTCCCGAAAGCGCTTAACGTCCCGATAAAAATAATGAATTACTCTATTTATTTATTCATTTAATTATTTAATTATTCACATTTTTATTACCTTAATTTATACAACAATGAAAGTTAAAAAGTATTTACAAAAACAATGTACATTAATAGACAAAAAGTAAAAAAAACTATGTAGTTTTCCCACTTTTATTTTTGTTTTATTTACCAAATAAACGTAGTTGCTTATTTCTATTAAAATAAGTAAAATCATTTTTACACTGCTTATTTAAACTTGTGAATGATAAAATATTTGAAGTCTTTCAATTATTATTTATTATTTTTTGTTGCCAACAGTATGACTAATATTTTGTACATAATTTTATTGTATAATAATTATTATTATCTATAAATATTGTATAATGATATCGTTCTTGCTCTAAAATAAAAAAAAAAACATTGCCATTTAAATATTTAAATAATGATGAAACACACATTGGCCTGTTCTTTAGTAACCTGTAACCATTGGCATCCATAGTATTTTTTTTTCTATTATGGAAGTATATTTGCTGGAGGTTTTGAGTAAACAATCCTCTTAAGTTTGCTTTCATAGAGTCCTCCTTGAGTTTTAGATTTCTTCAGTCAGACTATAAGCCTTCACACATAATATTACACGGATTCAGACTACATTATTAAAGATTAAATATGACAAAAACAACATTTAGAAACTATATAAAACATTAGCAAATTACGCCTGTAAAACAAAACATCATAAAATTCACATTAAATAAAATGGACCACGTCAAAACTCCAAGTCCCATGATGCCCTGCGTGCCCGCTCTCTGCGTCATCAGCGCGAGCGGGAGGAAGGATTCGTAACAAATACATCTGCCTCCAGAAAGCACATTAAACACCACTTGTAAGTATAAATATACTATTTTTACGAGACATTTGTTCCGGGAACTGGTGTATGATGGCTGTAAACAGACGGAGTGACTTAAAATCTGTTGTGTGTGTTGATCACGTGTGTGAATGAGCACGTTCATAGAAATGTTATCTGGCATAACCATGAACAACAGCGCCTAAAAAATAAACAAGTAAAGGATTTATGTGGGATAAGTTCATATATGCACTTTAATAATAAAATAACAGGGCTAGAAATCCCAGATGAATACACCTCATTAAACACATAGACATCACTCATATGCAGCAGGTTAACTATGTTTATATACAGTCACTTTAATTAATCAGTAACTAATAACTTTTACCAAGTAAAGTTATCAGTAACTAATAAAGTTATGGTAATTAATCACCTTAATTTTTCAGATTTTGATTGTAATGCGATAATGTGCTTCTTTTGTAAAGCTGCTTTGAAACAATGACTGTGAAAAGCGTTATAAAAATAAACTTGAATTGAATATAAATGGATAATAAAAAATAGTTCATAGATATCATAAAGATTTCTGTTGATTTATTTATTACCAAGTGCAACGATTGCAGTTTTTCTGAAATGCTATGTTCAAATATGTAAATTCATTACAGGATAATTACATTCAACATCTATAACTTCTTTCATTTTGAGCATTATAAACTCTAGATGATGGACAGTAAAGCCCAAAGGGTCTTCATTACAAAGATATCTAAACTGAGAATGTAGACCAAATTATTTAGCAACTGTTAGATGTGGGGGGACACCCGGAGGAAACCCATGCCATCATAGGGAGAACATGCAAACTCCACACAGAAATGCCAACTGACCCAGCCCAGGCTCAAACTAGTGACCTTCTTGCTGTGAGGCTACAGTGCTAACCACTGCACCACCACAGAAGGAGATATAATCTCAAACTTTTAAACAGAAATCTGAAACCCACGAGACAATTGACTTTCAAGACTTGTGTTTTCTAGGTTCTTACAAGAATTTTTTCCCTTGTTTGTATATGAAAAAAACGAATATTGAACAGTCAAATTTTTTCTCGTCACTTTTGCATGCATAACTCTGTCTATTTTTACTTTAGCATTAAACTGGCTATTTTTAAGCAATGGTTAAAGCCAGGTTTAATTGCGTAATTTTGTTGGCATAATAAAATTGAAAGCTCCTTACAGAGTGTAGCAGGGAAGTGACGCTGACAACAGGGGTGAGGATCAAATGCAGGTTTATTAGAATGGTCAGGCAAGCAATGGTCAACACAGGGGCAAACAGATGTGTGCGGGCAATCCAGAATCATAGTCAATAGGCAGGCAGATGCTCAGAGGCAGGCAGCACATAGGATTAAACAAATAAACGAGGCGAGGATCAAAACACGGCAAAGCAAGAGTAGTGTCACAAACAGTAGACAAGACTCAGCAACTGTGTCTTTGAGAGGTGTGTATATACTCGGTGTTATCAATCCAATAGCAGCTTCAGCTGTAAGTGTCTAATCAATGGTGACTTGGAGCAGGTGAGTGCGTGTGTTGCATGACTGGGATCTTTAGTCCATAAACCGGCAGATTTGTAGTTCATGTGAATGTTTTCCAGCGATCTGTGGTTGTTAGATCACTGGTGAGCCGGATTTTGGTTTTCATTTTAAAATCACTTTGTAAATCAGAAAATAAAAGTACAATTTCACAACATTTCAGCCATGTTAATATATAAATATTGTGAATTTTGCACTTTATAAACAAATTCCTCAATCAGTTGGTTGATGCAATTAACACTAAAATTGAGGGGGGGGGGGGTGACAGATGCAAATAAATAAGTCTTTAAATCACTATTTAAGGATTTGGTTGTCTTTTTTCACTAGTCTGAAACAGCATGTTATGAAATCTCTAAACTGAGTAAACTGACTCTCTATTTATTTATTTATTGCCCTAATAATAAAATTAAGGGTAACACTACAATAAGATTGCATAAGTTACTATATTTACTAACTTGAACAAACAATGAACAACACATTTTTCACAATATTTATTTATCCTTGTTAATGTTAAATGTAAAACTAGATTGATGTTGCGGAAAAAAAAAATTAAATAGATTAAGATTTAAAAAACTACTACTACTATCACATTTTGTTCTCCATTTTTTGTTAGCCAAATATGTCAGCATGATGCTATGATGATCATTATCCTAAATTGCCATATGATTTCAGTGTTAAAAACTGCTTTGTTTTTTAATAGTGCATAAATATTTCCATTCATCCACTAGTGCACAATATTTCCATTCATCCACTAATCTCAAAAATAGTCAAAAGTATTAGTTTCCACTAAATATCAGTGTTTTATTATGATTTAGTCTTGTTTATTCTTGGTTCATGTTAGTACATACAACAACTAAATCTAACTAATTCAACTTTATTGTAAAGTGTGACTAAATTAAGTGTTTAATTCCAATGTTATACTGTTTTCCTGCCTTACAATTCACATGAACAGTTGTTTAAATCTCTCTTTAAGTGAACATATATAGCTGGTTAATTCTTATGTGCTTTTCTGTGTTGTTTAGCTGGAGTCAGAATGGCATCTGATGATGTGGCAAACCTGGCAGACTCGCTGGCCAAGACTCAAGTGAATGAAGGAGAGCTAAGCTATAAAGGAAAGGGCCTTAAACTGGACAACGCTCAGTCTGGTGAGCTCAAACACACTGCTTTAAACACACGATTATCATCTGATGCTCATGTTGGCTTAATAAACTCAGGAGAACAGGATCGGTTCAGAGTTGATAAAACTCAGGCTTTGTTGGTTCCACAAAACTTAACTCTGGATTTTATGCAGATAAATGTGAGGCATCTTTTACTCTTTATCCAAACTTTTATTTTGGATATGATTAATCTTTGCCCAGCACTAAAATAATTCATTTAAAACATCTATGAAGCCAGATGAAAAGAGCTGTTCATGAACGAGAGCTAAAAGAAAATATATTACTCTATTAGTGCAGGTGAAGATAGCTTGAGTAGATGATTTTTTGGAGCTTTTATTATCATTTGGTTGTAATTATTTTGTAAGCATTAGATGTAATATTTATTGTGCATTTAAAGAGCCTGATGTGTTGACAGATAGAAGGTCAAACAAACCTTTTGACCGCCTATGATTGTGTGACCGGGTGAATGTGTCATCATGTCCTAAACATTGGACTGAGAACATATTGAGAAGAACTGTAGGACCTGTACTGTTTAATTTATTTTGTTGGGTACTTCTTGTTTATGCCAAAGCCAAATAATAAATGGACTGGCAACAAGTTGGACAAGGTTTTTGTCATTTTATTTTAAGCAAAGTAAACGTGTCAGAAACAAAATGTAGTTATTGTATTTATGAACACAAACAAGCAATGAACAATACATTTATTACAGTATTTATTCATCCTTATTAATGTTAAATGTAAGACTGGAGTGATGCATTAAAAAGATTTTTAAAAATGTATTAATCATCTGTTATTTTAATGCATCAGCGCATACAAATACACCCTCAGCTATAAAGTAGGGAAAAATGGAAATATACAGTAAACAGGATAATAGAGTCAGGCAGAGTTTGTGTAGTTCTTTTCAAGCAAAGTAAACATGCGTCAGAAACACGAGTGAAGAAAAGCCATGAAATTGTGTATATAAAGACTCAAAATTTACATGTAATCCTTGTTTCAAAAGCTTTATCTTCTGATTAAAACAAGTTAAACTTGTTTATATTGCAGCTATCAATAAATGTGTATCCAATTAAACAAAAAAAAAACAACAACCATAAAACAACTCGAGCATAACCAGAACATAACCTAAAATAGCCAAACCATTACTTAACCATAACCAGAACATAACCTGAGAATAACCAAACAATAACTTGAACATAATCAAAACATAACCTGACAATAACCGAACCATACCTTGGACATAACCAGAACATAACCTGAGAATAACCAAACAATAACTTGAACATAACAGGAAACATAACAAAATATCCTGAAGATAACTTGATCACTCTTAAAATAACCAGAAATAAAACTTAAACAAAAAACCTAATCATAACCAGAACATAAGCTGAAAATAATCAAACAATAACAAGAATATAATTAGAAAATAACCTGAGAATAACCAAACCATAACTTGGACATAACCAGAAGATAATCTGGAAATAACCAAACCATAACCTGATCATAACCAGAACATAACCTGAAAATAACTAAACCATAAACAGAACATAACCAGAACATAACCAGAACATAACCTGAAAATAACCAAAACTATAACATGAACATTACAACATAACCTGAAGATAACTTGATCATGCTCTGAGAATAACCAGAAATATAACCTGAACATAACCTGGATATGTTTTTGAACATGTCCAAAAATGTAATCTGAGCAGAACAAGAAACTGACATAACCGAAACCATAGCTAGAAGCATAGCCTGAACAAAATAAACAAACTAAACTGGAGCATTACCAGAAACAAAACCAGAATATACCCTGCCTCAACTAGCCATGCAGCACATGTGGACAAGTAATTAAAGCAGAGCTACAGTTTAGTTTGTATTGATACAAACTAAACTGAAACTCACCAGGCTAATCCAGCTTCATGATACAGGCCCCAGATGTCTTTATAAAAGAGATGTGCTGTTGTGTTGTGTCCAGTGGAGCAGATGGTGAAGGAGATAGGGGAGTTTGAGGGTCTGCGTGCACTCCGTCTAGAGGGAAACACCATCGGTGTGGAGGCGGCGCAGACCATCGCTAAAGCACTGGAGAACAAGAGCGACCTGCAGGTACTCACATCAACATCACATCTAAATCCAGGTTTACTTTATTTCTACACATGGGTAGACTAGGTTTACAGTGTTAGCTCACATTATTTACATTTCACAGACAGAAACCAGTATTCCTGTCAGAGAATCAGTCAAAGTAGTAGTTTTAAACTTCATCCAATCTCTTCTTTGCTGTATAACGGTGTTGGGTAGTGACTTTATTATTATTTTTATTTATTTAAGCTTTCAAAAGTGCAAAAATTCTTTGTAAAAGGATTATATGCTGCCTAGGAGTTTACTCATGTCTTCAGAAGCAGATCCATGTCTTTTTTTACCAAAAGTATCTCAGATTTTAATTACAAATGCACTTTTTTAATCGAAAACTCTCACAAATTTTGTCTGAAATATTACAATTAGATTATTTTCTGTCACATATTACTATTTATTGAGACTGATCATTTAAAGGGGAACTATTATGCAAAAATATGGAAAACCCATTAGCATAAACAGCCCTGAGTGAGAAGCAGCCATCCACCATTAGAGTTCTTATTCTGCCACTATGCTGACACAAAGGCATCTGTAGCTCTGCCCTCTTTTGAAAAGAGCACAATCTTATTTGCATTTAAAGCGAGTCACCAAAACACGACAATTAGGATCACAGGGTCAGATTCAGAGAGTGATACAACATTATGTGTGAGGTTTTTTGAGCTGAAACGTCACACACACACACACACTCTAGGGACATCAGAGACTTAATATACGTCTTGTAAAAACGTCTTGCAAATTCACCCAAAACAGGAACAAAATTAAAACATATGTCTGTTGTTTTTCCTCTATCTGTCAGTGCTGCCACTGGAGCGACATGTTTACAGGCCGTCTGCGAGCTGAGATTCCTCCAGCGCTAGTAAGAACACAAGAGCACTTAATGATTTAACTTGTCCTCTTTTAAAGCAGAGACTTTTGCGATCAGTAGTCAGATAATGGTGTGTATAACGAACATAACGGTGTTTCTGCAGGTTTCTCTGGGTGATGCGTTAATCTTAGCCGGAGCTCGACTGAAGGTTTTGGATCTGAGTGATAACGCTTTCGGTCCAGATGGTGTAAAAGGCATCGAGAAGCTGCTCAAGAGCGCCGCCTGCCACACCCTGCAGGAACTGCGGCTCAACAACTGCGGGATGGGCATCGGAGGCGGGAAGGTGGGCGAAGCATAATCAGTGCATTAGTGCCACCCTCTTTTTCTGATTAATACATGGAAGTGTTTTTTTCAGTTCAGTTTTGCCTGTAGGGATTTTATTTTAAATAAGATTAAATCAACTAGCTATGAGGTAAATTACAATGAATTATACTTAAATATATTAATACACAGATTACAATTGAAGGAGGTTACAGGTAATAGGATTGAGCGAATGTAGTTAGACGAAGTTTAAAAACTTCAACCTCCAAGAACATAGAGAATGATTTGAGTATGTGTATGTTTATTTGGTAAGATGTGGTAGATTTGGAAAGGATGGATTGCATGAATTATGGGAGTAACTTCTGTTAGACTGTAAACAATCATTGAAGCTTTTTTTTCCACTGTGGATATGAATTATTAGTAATGCAAACTCATTAACCTCATTTGCTTCAGTCATTTTAAATTTAGGTTCCCAAAAGCAGAAGTCGGCTCCTAGCTCTCTGCAGCTCTCACATGGTCGCCCACTGAAGCTAAGCAGGGCTGCACCTGGTCAGTACCTGGATGGGAGACCACATGGGAAAGCTAGGTTGCTGCTGGAAAGGTGTCAGTGAGGCCAGCAGGGGGCGCTCAACCTGTGATCTGTGTGAGTCCTAATGCCCCAGTATAGTGACTGGGACTGTATACTGCTCAATGTGCGCTGTCTTTTAGATGAGACGTTTAACCGAGGTCCTGACTCTCTGTCGTTGTTAAAAATCCCAGGATGTCCTCCGAAAAAGAGTAGGGGTTTAACCCTGGCATCCTGGCCAAAACCTGCCCCATGGCCTCTGTCCATCATGGCCTCCTAACCCTCCTTATATCATAATTGGCTTCATCACTCTGTCTCCTCTCCACCAATCAGCTGGTGTGTGGTGTGCAGTCTGGCACAAAATGGCTGCCGTCGTGTCATCCAGGTGGATGCTGCACACTGGTGGTGTATAAGGAAATTCCCCCATTGTGTAAAGCGCTTTGAGTGCCCAGAAAAGCGCTATATAAATGTAAGGAATTATTATTATTATTATAAGTGCAGTCATATAAAATGCATTAGACACAAAAAAAAATGCGCTCAAAAAAAAAACATTTTCCATGACATAATTGTGGAATTCCAGGAGTTTTCCTGGGAGACAGAACAATACGGGAGATGGGTCTGAAATACGAGAGACTCCAGGGAAAAACAGAAGTGTTGGTAGGTATGAATTAAACCCCTACTCTTTTTCGAAGAACATCCAGTAATTTTTCACAATCACAGAGAGTCAGGACCTCGGTTTAACATCCCATCTGAAAGACGGCGCTCACTGAGCAGCATAGAGTCCCCTTCACTATACTGGGGCATTAGGACCCACTCAGACCACAGGTGGGCGCCCCCTGCTGGCCTCAATAACACCACTTCCATCAGCAACCTAACTTTCCCATGTGGTCTCCCATCCAGGTACTGACCAGGCGCAGCCCTGCTTAGCTTTTTTGGGCGACAATGTGAGAGCTGCAGAGAGCTAGCTGCCTTCACTTTTAAGACCCATTTTCAAACTGTATTCTACATGTAAATTTAAGTAGTCTCCCTCTATAGACAAAACGCTAAAAAAAAAAAAATTATATATATATATATATATATATATATATAAATATATAAATATATATATATAAAAAAAAAAAATATATATATATATATATATATATATATATATATATAAATATATATATATATATATATATATATATATATATATATATATAAATATATAAATATATATATATAAATATATATATATATATATATATATATATATATATATATATATATATATATATATATATATATATATATATATATATATATAAATATATATATATATATATATATATATATATATATATATAAATATATATATATATATATATATATATATATATATATATATATATAAAGATATATAAAGATATATATATATATATATATTGTCAGAAATGTTGAGTTTTACAGAGCTAAAGGTGCATTCTGGACTGTTGTTTCTCTGGAAAAGTGTGTAATGTTGATCACCTGCTCCACAGATCTTGGCGGCGGCTCTGAGCGAGTGTCATCAGCAGTCCAGTGCTCTCGGCGCGCCCTTCAAGCTAAAAGTGTTCATCGCCGGCAGGAACAGACTGGAGAACGACGGAGCCACAGCACTCGCACAGGCCTTTCAGGTGCTCAGCCCTACCAGAAAACACATTCATTTCTCCTGATTCTCTTTCATTCATTCATTCATTCAGTCATCTTGTTTATCTTCTCCACTAAGGGGGACCTATTATGCAGATTCACTTTTATATAACATTATAATAGTATATAACCTGAGAATAACCAAACCATAGTACTATAATAATATAAGTTTAATTACATTAATTAAATCACTGTTATAAGGGGTTTAAACACAGATGTGTATCTGCAGAGTGTGAATACATCCAGCTTCTGATAGTAAAAATTAATTAATTCCATTTCTTATAATCAGACTTGATGGAAACAGTCTGCAGAAACACTTTGATTGACATTCCCTCTTTGTACATGGAATCAGATGGGGAAACCCCGCCCACTAGTGCCCGTCTCTCCCTAATTAGCATAAACAGCAGCCCTGAGTGAGAAGCAGCCGTCTGTCCATTAGCCATTAGTGTTCGAGCTGCTGTAGATAATGTCAGCATAGACTAAGAGGATTATAGATGTGGAGTTTTAGATGAAGCACAAATGAACAGCTACAGGAGCGACATAGACTGACACAAGCATGAAGCACACACTGATATTCACTTTTACACACTTGAATCTGAATCGAATCTACCACTATGCTGACACTCAGGCATTTGTAGCTCCGCCCTCTTTTGAAAAAAGAGCACAATTTTATTTGCATTGAAAGCGACAGTCACCCAAAAAATACAATTAAGATCAAAGTCTAAAAGGGTCAGTTTCAAAGCGTTATACAACATTATCTGTGTGCTATTTTGAGCTGAAACTTCACACACACACACACACACAGACACACACACACACACACACACATTCACACACTCTCTAGAGACATCAGAGACTTAATGTACATCTCGTAATAAGAGGTCTCCTTTAATGCACTGGTGTTGTTTCTCTCCTCAGCTGATGGGCAGTCTGGAGGAGGTGCACATGCCTCAGAACGGCATTAATTACCCAGGAGTCACAGCTTTAGCCACAGCCATGCAGCATAACCCTCAGCTCAGAGTCCTGAACCTCAACGACAACACCTTCACTAAAAAAGGAGCAATGGCCATGGCTCAGGTACACTCAGGACACAAGGCAAAACAAATATTCATGAAGGCTGTACACATTCACAGTACAAACTGCAGTGCGTTTCTGAAAACCATCATTAGCCAAGGTCACACGAACCGTCCTTACAAACAAAGTATGTTGATTTGGTGTTTTCCAAAGCCGTCGTTCCAACGAACATTCGCAAACTGCGCCGCAAACTTGTGCACTTGCAAATACACCTCAGCTGTAGTTAGAAACATTGTTCCTGGCTGTGTTCTATTCTGTTATCACCCCTATGCCCTAATCATTTAGAACATTCTAACATTTCCACTTGGAATTATAAATAAAGCATTAAGGTCATCTCTCTCAGGTGTAATTTGCTTTCGAATTATTTTTAAAGTTCAGTTTTAGTGATCTTTCATTCATTCATTTTCTTGTGGGCTTAGTCCCTTTATTAATCCAGGGTCGCCACAGCGGAATGAACCGTCAACAAGTTTTTACGCAGCGAATGCCCTTCCAGCCGCAACCCATCTCTGGGAAACACACACACACACATTCATACACACTCATACACTACGGACAATTTAGCCTACCCAATTCAATTCAGTTGTGCAATTCACAGTGAGGCAACAGCACTACCTACTGCGCCACTGCCTCGCCCTGTTTTAGTGATCTTCATATTGACAATTGTGCTCCCTTCGCAGTGCACTTTGAAAACATTGATGTCATTTTGAACACAGCCTCATGACGAAAGCTATAGGTGACCTATTATTTAAAAGCAGAATTTATGTTACATCTCCAAAGCTTGAGAAAACAAAAAAACACAGCATACGTTACTGCTTTCAATTTATAGAGGGTTATTTATTAAGTGTCTGTACTGTATATGCATGGGCCTGCTGGGTAGAACATTTCTGCTGTGGTTTGCATGTGTCAAATTGTAAAAGTAGACTTTTCAAACAATAAACAATATCCTACTTAATAATAATAATCATCATCATCATTAATATTATTATTAAAGTAGGATTGTTTTCATTTCCTAATAAATATTACATTTCATTTCTCAATAAACAGCCTCATTATTTATATATTTATATGATTTATATATGATATTAGAACAGTGTTAGCTTTTGTCAGTGGTTTTATGTTTTAGAATAGGATATGTAATGTTCTCAGTAATATTTGTAAAGAAAACACAGGCTCTATGTGCCGTTAACATATATTTCAGTTAATATGTAAGCAAAAGCATGTTTTTATCTAAACTAATATTGGATTTTATTTAAAATGCGTGTGCGTGTAAGACGATATAATTTGCACAAAAAAATCATGGGGTTCTTCTGTAAAGAAGTCATTCCTCCACCCAGTTAAAAGCGTCATTATGGGAGTTTTACGTTATAACTAACGTGGTCTAAGCGATGGATCTGCGACAGAGAAACTATGCGTTTTGGGCAACACTCATCACTACATCGTTTATTTCCCAAACAATGCATCGTGCTATGATAGTTCAGCTGCGAGTTAAGTCTTTGTTTAGGAAATGCGGCCCTGGTTTTTGACCCCTCACCTATAGAACCGTTTTTACAGCACACTACTGTTGCACACACTGACACACACATGCACACTCCAACACACAATAATAATCTGCTGCTTTATATGGTTTCAGCACTGAAATCACAATGTGCTCATCAGCCTTTTGACAAATTCGATGTTGCACATTATCTCGATCTCTATTAAGCCTATATGCCATACAGATAGCATTTATTATTATTACTATTGACTGCTAGGCAGGACATGATTGGTATAGGCTTTGCATTTTATTATTTAAATTGTATTATTATTATTATTATTAAACATTTATTTGGCTGCTTACATTAGTCCGATGTTTCTAACTAACTAAACTAATGTAGAGATCTGCGCGAGACTAAATTTTGAATCCCGCCCGCACCCGCCAGGTTTTAGCCTGAACCCGATCGTTCCCGCTTACATTCAGCATTTGTTGTCCCGCTGCCCGACTCGCCCCGTTTTCTACCCGCCGCGCCCGATCCCGCTAAAGAGCGGGGGGAGAACAAAACCGAAAACCACCCAGCTATACAGAGTCCAGACAGCCTGTAACAAGCTGTCTGTATAAACACACACACACACATAAGCACAAAGCACAAACACACACAGACAAAGCTCTCTCTCTCTCTCTCTCTTTCTCTCTCTCTCTTATTCGCGTGCGTGCACGCACTCACTCACTCACACACAAACACAAACACACACACACGCACACACACGCACACACACACACACACACACACAGGCAAAGCTCTCTCTCTCACATACACACACAGCAACAAACAAGCTAAACACAGCATC
Source organism: Danio rerio (assembly GCF_052040795.2). Taxonomy (NCBI): domain Eukaryota; kingdom Metazoa; phylum Chordata; class Actinopteri; order Cypriniformes; family Danionidae; genus Danio; species Danio rerio. Next base: position 3,956,129 of record NC_141023.1, read on the forward strand.
ACGCTATTTCATTTACACACATACATACGCGTGCTCGCTCAGGAGTCGGGACAATATTGCTAGACGGGCTGCTCCTGTCCCAAATTAAACCCGTTACCGACCGCTCCCGCGCTTTATTCAGAAATTTATTTCCGCGCCGCAGAAATCTGGTCGGGTGCAGACCTCTAAACTAACGCTCTGCCCGTCTTTCTTTTCATTTTCCTAATTTTTAACAGCTTTGTTAAATTTCAGGACCTAAAATTGCAAACCTCTGCATTTTAATTCATTAATGTAAGCAGTTGTTAATTCAATGCATTATTTATTTTCAGTTTGACAAGCTTTTAGATTCAATACTATTGACATTGATTTTGTTCCATACACAAAATATAGGTTTCATTAGGAAAAAGTCTACAAATGCAAAAGGATAAATCACTTAAATGTGTATTTTGGGTTTTCTCTCCACTAGGTCTGAAACAGCGCACGCTATGGAAGCAAAATAGCCTGTGTGTCTATGATAATGTGAGTGTCTGTGTGTGTTGTAGGCGCTGAAGCATCTGCGTAATGTGCAGGTGATTAACTTTGGTGACTGTCTGGTTCGGTCTGAAGGAGCCAGCGCTTTAGCAGAAACCGTCAGAGAAGGACTGCCCATACTCAAGGTACTGACAGATCAGCGGATAACACAATCAAGCAAGAATAATTGATGATGGGCTGATGAATTATTAAACATGTGGTGATGCTGTGTTATACATCAGGTGTCCATTATTGTCTAATAATTCAACACCCTGGGGTGCATTATTCAGCTTATACCACTGTTATTATAACTGCTCCACTGTTCAGATGGTTTATTTGAGACTTTTGTCAGGTTTTTTTGTCCTCAAACTTGTCCTGTGTGTAGCACTAGTTTCTCACACATCTCCTTCAAAGCCTTCTGTTGTGTTCTGATGTGATTTCTGACTGTTGTAGCTGTGAAATAACTCTAATCATTCAGTGTAGTGATATGGAGCTGTAATGCACTCAAAACCTGCCGGAACTACTTTAGCTGACAATAACCAAACACCTCAGAGTGCTCATCAGCCAATCAGAATCAAGCATTCTGCATTACACTGCAATAAATGCTTTTCTTACTCAGTTGTTTAGTTCATGTCTTGTTTCAAGTCCATATTATTCAATTCAGTTCAGCTTTATTTGTATAGCGCGCTTACAATGTAGATTGTGTCAAAGCAGCTTCACATAGAAGATCATAGTTAATTGAAACATTGTCAGTCCATCTACAAATGAACTGTTTGTTAAATCTACAAATAACACTCTCACCACCTTCAGTGTGAACGTACAGTATGGGACACAATAAAATTGATCTTGACCTTAATTCTGTCGTGCTGTATAGCTTAAAGCAGTGGTCACCAAACTTGTTCCTGGAGGGCCGGTGCCCTACAGATTTTAGCTCCAACTCTAATCAAACACACCTGAACAAGCTAATCAAGGTCTTACTAGGTATACTTGAAACATGCAGGCAGGTGTGTTGAGGCAGGTTGGAGCTAAACCCTGCAGGGACACCGGCCCTCCAGGACCGAGATTGGTGACCCCTGACTTAAAGTAATGGAAGAGAACTCATCATAAGTGTTTGTTGCGTCTCACCAGGAGCTGAATCTGTCCTTTGGAGAAATCATGGAGGAAGCGGCTCTGGAAGTGGCTCAGTCTGTCCAGCACAAAGACCAGTTTGAAAAACTCGACCTGAATGGTAAAAAAACACACACATATAACAACAGATAAACACAACAAAACATCACACAGTTATCAGGATTCACCTGCAAAGACAGCATACTCAAAGTAGATACTCAAGTTGTGCTGATTCGCCTTTATTTAATCCCCCTAATTAAACAAAGATAAAATCAGGATCCTCCATTCGCTATATTTCTTAGCTAGAGTTTAGTTAAAGGATCGTCTTTAGAATGTATTTTGCAAAAGAACAAATTAGATCATACTTTACCACACAGGGTCACTTGATGGGTTCTGGAAAATGAAGTCAATGTCCACTCCAGTAAAGAAAAGTGATAAAATACACTTTTATTAATGAAACAAAATCCAGTGAAAAAGTAGAATAAACAAAAGACAAATAACAGAAACAAAAATCCTTACTTTATCCTCCGTTGAGAATAAAGGTCCTACGACTGTCAGTATACAGAAGTCAGAAAGCGCAAAGCTGAAGAGTACATGTCAGCTTTTATACTCAGTGTCTCAGTGACAATGTTTATAAATTATGCAAAAACTGCTTAACTCATACATTCAAGGAGCATGCTAAATCACTTGAACAATAGGGAGACAGATATATAGTCATCCAAGTACATATAAATCAACACTTAGGCCTTTTTTATATCAGCCTCAATTCCCACAGTTATGCCCCAGATTTAGGTGTGCGAGCTCGGCAGAAGTACGAGCAGAGAGTTCACCTAGAGCAGGGGTTTTCAAAGTGTGAGGCGCGCCTCCCCTGGGGGGCGCCAGAGCATGTCAGGGGAAGCGCGGGAAAAAATATTATATAATAAAAATATATTTATTAAGTTTAATTATTATATGTATTTTTATTATGTATTTAAACGTTTTAATTAAACAAAGCTAAAAAACAAATACGTCAAAAATAAGAAAACCTTTTTTACCCAGAAGGCCATAGCTGTGAATTCGCTTCTGTTTGGCAAGCCTGCCAATACAGGTGTTTGCCTGCTAATCATGCTGCTAATACAATGGATTGTACTAAACCTCCAGAATTTTGTGTGTGTGTGTGTGTGTGCGTGCGTGCGTGCGTGCGTGCATGCGTGTGTTTGGAAGGAGGGGGGCGGCAATGGATAAGTTGTGTCAAAAGGGAGGCCCACTGTCTTAGACTTTGAAAAACCCTGACCTAGAGTATGAAGTTCAGCAAAAGTCTGAGTCAGGGGGTCACTAGAAGTATTAAAGGGTTCACAGAGAGTTCGTCCAGCTGGTTTGTTGGCTCGGCGCGCCCTCTGCCGTAGACGCCTTTCCTTTCTCTTACGCCTGGTTTCATCACAGAGTTGTGCTTTTAAGCATATCAGGATACATCAGTGATTTTTTTGTGTCTCACATGATTAATTTCATCAGACCAATCAGACATGACAAAGTCTGGCTCTCAAAATTGATAGTTAAGATCATAAACTGCCATTAAAGCACATTTAAGATTTAAGAATTGTTATTATTGTTATTATTATTATTATTATTATTATTAATACCTGGCTTAAGAAACCCATTTAAAAACTTACTTTTAGTCATTATTTGGGCTGCACACATATTCTGAATGCCTTCGGCAGGATTCAAATGAGCCATTCTAATCTAGATTAATTCAAAGATTACAGTGAGACTAATCTAGATTGAATCTATTTCCACCTATAATAATAATAATAATAGAAACGCACAGATGATTGTGTTTGTGTAATTCAGGCAACAGTCTGGGTGAAGACGGCTGTAAGAGTCTGAAACAGCTGATGGAGAGCATCAACATGGCAGATAAACTGGGCTCTCTGAGGTATTTCAAGCGCACACACACACACTAAAGATGCATTTTCACATTATGATCATGACCCATTTCTAAATCTGTTTATCTCAGGGGTCTCAAATTTAGTTTGGCAGGGGGCTCAATAGAGGCACATTATTTGATCATTGATGCATTAGACCAGGGGTTCCCAAACTTTTCAGTACGCGACCCCCAAAATGACAATGCCAGTGACTCGTGACCCCCAATATTCTCTGAGGTGGTGGTTATAAATACAGAAACCTTGTATGCAATGACGCGCACAAACACACCAATAGACCCAAGTCTATTCTTTGGTTTTTTTATGTATGTCAGTGCTGTAAATGGGCTAGAAAGTTTAACCTGGTGTTACAAAATCTGCTGCATCTGACAGTATTGCTGTGTCTTCAGTATAATGTAATTACCCGAGAAGTCGCAATCCAATAGAACTAGTAACTATAAGCTACTATAGTAACTATATAGTTTATAGTAACTATAAATTACTATTTTTTTTCTCTTCAGTAGGTTATTGATAAAATACAGTAAGTCTTAAGGTTTCATAAAAATTAATTGATTTTTGAAAATCACCAGGCGACCCTCCTTCATTGTCCCGCGACCCCTCGGGGGGTCCCAACCACCACTTTGAGAACTTCTGCATTAGACAACAGATACCAGTGATAACACTTGCAGCATTCGAAAAAACATTGAGGTGTGTGAGGAAAACACAAGTGGTGCACAATGTTATGTTGCGTCACGGCACAGCGTAAAGAGACGAAATAAAAAAAGGTAATTAAACCAATAAATCCAGTGATTGCTCTGTATTTTCTGTACAGAGAGGTCGAGTTTGATCATAGACTAAAAGATGTGGACGTAGTGTCCGTGACGTCACCCATACGTTTCTGAAGAGCACAAATGAAGCTACAAGTGGGCGTGGCCAACCGGCGACGTTTTGTTGACATCGCTGCATATTTGTAATTTGTCAATAAGTGAGCGTCCCCTTAGCAATCATCTCATGCGCAACATTACTTGCTTCAATTAAAAATCAGCCTCCTTTTTACTGATACTTAGGCTGTTTCTCAATACCAAGTACGAAAGTTCGGACTTGCGTCCTTGGAAGTTCAGACTTGGAAGAACGAACTCCCGAGGACACAAGTCGGGTACTTCTTCAAATGGAACAGCAGTGTACTTCATAACATCACTTACCTCACCATGGATTCATCAGTTTCACTGTACATTAACAATAAGATTATTTAATTCATATTATATTGATATTATAAATCTACATTTTTGATTTAAGAATATGTACACATATATTCATAGAAATGTTAATTACGATGAGTTATTATACACTGACACGTGTCTTTGATTATCAGATTTATTAAACTACAATAGTAATTATACACACAGTAAGAAATAAAGACACACGATAAGAAATAAAGATTAGGTCAAACAATTCTGTAAAAGACAAACAGCGTACAACACGGCAACATAATTATAGACAATTATAAAAGGTAACAAAATAACACTGCCATAGTAATACACCTAAGAACAAATAACAGATTTATAAGACCAAAAACTGACCGTTAGATATGCACAAGATGTATTAAATATCATGTTTTAACTACAATGGAGTGATGAGATCCAGCGGTACATCCGAGATGGCCTGACCGAAGTAAAGCTGCTCTGGCGGGGGAGCTGATGACGGAGCTCCCGCTGGCAGTCTGGGAGTCGGAGTCCGCATAAGCTGAGCCACATTGTTAAAGAAGCGCTATCTTTGTGAATAAACTGCCGATTCGAGTTTAAAACAACGACATTCTCGCCTGAAAAACTCTTAAAACTTTATTTTGTGACACAGTAAAGGAGTATTTTTAAAACTGTGCGGGTTTCCTCCTCCACCATTAGCGCTTGCTGGTTACGCTGCAATGCATTCTGGGATACCTGAGCTTCGCATGTTCACACAAGTCACCTCTCGATGCATCCTTGGCCAAAGGGGCAGAGCAAGTACACATCCGGGAATTTCATGTGTACTTAGCAAGATGTGAACTTTGAATTGGAACAGTACTTTGGCGCGGTTGATGATGTTTCACGAGGACACAAGAACGCAAGTACAGACAAGAACGTATATTGAGAAACAGCTTTACACTGGTCGCCGTCTTTTTGCACCTTGTTCATATTGAATGGGTTGTTTAAACTTTTACATCTCCTTGTATTTGTGATGTCAGTTTTGGGTCAGAGAAAGGTGGAGGGTGGGCAGTTTGAGACCCCTGGTTTATCTGAATGTGAAAGAAATGCATTTATTAAACATTACCAAGCTTTAGCTTCTGGAGTTTACTTTCTGTTCTTGTCGCAGTGATGATGAGGGAGAACCTGAGGATGATGAAGATGATGACGATGACGATGATGATGATGACGACGATGATGAAGATGTAGAGGAAGAAGAGGAGGAGGAGGAAGAAAAGACCGAATTAAACCAGGTTTGATCAAGCAGAATTCAACATCACAACCAGTGCTGGGTGGAATGAGTTACAGAGCAGGGTTGGGTCGATAGACAATGCCATCGTCCATCCCCTATAGCCGATAGACATCCCGATGCGGATCCAGCATTGCAATCCTCCGCCCTGCCCCCGTCACAGCAGCAACCTGCTCACAAAAAATACACACTTAAGGGGGTCACACACCAGACGCACTGCGACACATGACAGTTTAAAGCAGGGGTCACCAATCTCGGTCCTGGAAGGCCAGTGTCTCTGCAGGATTTAGCTCCAAATTGCCTCAACACACCTGCCTGGATGTTTAAAGTATACCAAGTGAGACCTTGATTAGTTTGTTCAGGTGTGTTTGATTAGGGTTGGAGCTAATATCTCCAGGACACCAGGAAC